>NW_009647017.1:137716-167111 GCF_000708025.1 Charadrius vociferus | reverse complement strand
GGAAAGCGTCAGGGGGAAAGCCCGGCTATGAGCCTGCAGCATTACCCCAATGCTTTTCACTTTGCGTGAAAAATACAATATTGGAATTTCATATCACCTGCGTGGGGTCAGTAAAACCCAGCCCAGGCGGCAATCTGCCTCCAACAGCTGATGGTGCTTGACAGTTCAGAAGAAACGAAGGGAAAGAAACCCCGTGGCAAGCAAATTACGGCATAACCTGCTGATGAGAGTCCCGGGGAGACCGGCAGAGCGTTCACATACATCACTACCCCTGCAGGGCAAAATGCCTCTTCGCCCTGAGGATCCCTGAGATATATCCACATGGGTTAAGCCGCTCCTTACCTGGAAATTTCAGGCTCTTCTTGGAAGCTCTGGGTACCTTTTTGGCTTGCTGAGCCTTCCAAGATTGTCTCACTGCTCTTTTTGCTGTGGGAAACCAACGTGAGCAGCCCCGAGCTGGGGAATGACCCTGCAATACCGAGGCAGATTGCAGCGGGGCAACTGAGAAAACACCACGCAGACGGCTGAACAGATTTTGTATTCCCAGGCACTTGCCACCAAACACGAGTTAGGACAGGGATACGCAAGCGCTATCTCTGAAAATACTTCAGGAACAAGGCAGACCAAACAACACAACTCATCTCAGAGCCCGACCTGAACTTCTTAATTATATTTTTCTTGCAAGAGTGGCTTACTCTGGCTGCAAATACACCCCGAATCCTGGACACACATGTTGCCCACCCAGCATCTTCTTATCCCCACCCCACCAGCTCTTGTCTCCCCTTACACATAGATTCTTGCACCTTGAGTAACGTCTTCCTAAAGTGTATTGCTTTGATTTATTTAAAAGGGGAAAAAAAAAAAAAAATGTTTAAAATGGTTGGCTTCGATCAGAACTTCAAAAAATACACCGAGCACCTGACGACAACTATTAGCACTGCTCAGGCCAGTCTTTATTCTTGTTGAAGTTTGTGGGCTCTTTATTATCATCTTCACGGGCAGCAGAGAGCAGAATCATGTCCCCACCAGCTCCTGTCCTCCAGCTCCTCTCCCCTACTCCCTCTTCCATCCACCTCAACGTCCAGACAACTGCAGACCAGGTTTGGAGAGGAGACTTTTTCATCATGAAGCTGACACGCACGACCTTAAGGAAAGGCTTTATAGTGAACCAATTGTAAGTAAATATTGGAATTAAAACGGATGAGAAACAGATTGGGCGTTGCCTGTCAGAGCCCCAAAAGGCCACATAATAAATGGGTAGGTAACAACAGCTCCGGCTCATTGAAATGCAGACGTTATTCGCTGAAATTTCATATGCACCGCTTCCTCTCCACTGCCTCCTTAACAGATGTCAATGAATCAGATATACACGTTCGGGGAAATGAAGTGCAAATACCGCTGCAAAAACGGGGGGGGGAGGGCGGGAAGGGGAAGGCTCAGCCCCGCGCATCCCTCCACGCCGCTTGGCTCCAGCGTGTCTGCCCCTCCTGCCCCACAGGAGATGCTGTGACCCACGGCTCGCCCCGACGCACGCAAAAGCTTATCTGCTTTTAAGTTTCATATAAGCACATCGAGAGGGATTCTGAAACTGCGGTTGAAAAAGGAGGACGTTTTATACCCGCACATCATATACTCAAGGCCCCCCAGCATTATTTCTGCCATGAAATCTTAAAATATCAGGATAGGCTTTTTCACTAGGGGATGTTGGAAGTTGAATTATTCAGGGCTGGTGACTAAAAATCAGCACGGGGCTCCAGGCAAGACTCTGTGCCACGAGCGAGGAGATGCTGAGAGTATTCCCTGTGCCGAGCACCGTCTGAACCAGGTATAAACCAGCCAATTTGCTTCTGGCCCTCTTCCTCCGTTGACTCTGGGTTTTCGTGGCTTGCTGCTACGTATCGCAGGCTTACAGCCCTCCATGTGTTAGACATCAGGTCTCTTCTGGCCCAACGGGATAGCTCTTCGTTGAAGCCAACGGACAGGCATTAATTTACACCAGCAAAGAACCCGGCGGTATATTTAGTTTCCATTACGTTGACTCCTTCTTGTGTTCAAACACCAAGGAGCTCTTTTCTGAAGCTGCTATGAAATGCCTTACCTTTATACAGCTCTTAAAAGGAATATCCTCAACTTAAACATCACCTATATGTTGGTCTAAAATTGTTTAACTTAATAGAACAAATAACACCTAGTTTAGCCATAACTGAAAGCAAACAGAGGGGAAAACACCTCCCTCTGCGTTTGCTTTTCTACATTTGAACAGGGTTTCCGCAAACTCAGTTTCATGGTACTTCCAAGCATCACACGGTAACTTTCTCTCACTGCATCAAGGGGATTCAAATCCCCTAAAACACTAAGAAAACTCAACTGTACTAATTACTAGCGAAAGCTGAGGGTTACTAAAGACTTCACAAATCATAAACACTTACAGAGATCCATTTCAAAGGTGAATCAGGATGAGTTCCTCCAGCATACTCCCAGGCTGGTAGCAGAGCAGGACCAGAAGAGGTGGCCCTGGGCCAGGTCTCTGCCTGAAATCCTCGCTGTGTGATGGAGGAAAAGTCTCACCTGACCACGAGCAGCTCTGCAGGCAAGGCAGAGAGGTCTCGCAGGTTACCCCAGATTAGAGGCAGGTGGCTCCAATCTCTATCAAAGCTGCTGCCTTGTGCTTGCCCTGGTGACAGGGCAAAACCACCTTCATCAGACATCCTTGTCCTGGTGCTGCCCTGTGCCTCCAATAAACCTTGCTGAGCTTCAGAGAACCATAGAATGGTTTAGGTTGGAAGGGACCTTGAAGATCATCCAGTCCCACCCCCCTGCCCTGGGCAGGGACACCTCCCACCAGCCCAGGTTGCTCCAAGCCCCGTCCAACCTGGCCTTGAACACCTCCAGGGATGGGGCAGCCACAGCTTCTCGGGGCAACCTGCGCCAGGGGCTCACCGCCCTCACAGGGAAAAATTTCTTCCTCATATCTCATCTAAATCTCCCCTTTTCCAGTTTGAAGCCACTCCCCCTTGTCCTACCACTACATGCCCTTGTGAAAAGTCCTTCTCCAGCCTTCTTATAGGCCCCCTGCAGATACTGGAAGGGGCTCTAAGGTCTCCCCGGAGCCCTCTCTTCTCCAATCCTTGTGTTGAAACTACAGAGCATTTCTTATATGAGCTTTTACAGGACCGATATCCTGAGTCAGAGATTCACCATTCACTTCAGTCACTTCCCTCCCACTGCTTTTACGTTATAAAATTGCTCTTAGTGGTACACAGACTAAGAGCACCACCCAGGGAGGCATCTATGAAAGTATACAACTCTCCGTAGTCACCCTTACAGCCCCGAATTTACTGGTACCTCACGTAACGCTGGTGTTTCACCACCTTTGTTGCCGTAAAATATTTTCATAGTGATTACGGAATCCAACAACGCATCATAAACCCCATCATTTAGGCGAGAGAACTCCATAAAAATATCTAAGTGATTAAAGCGTATCGCTGGGAGGGGGGAGGTCACCCAAGCTGGGGGGGGGAGTCCCTGGTGCCAGGAGCATCCCCAGGTCTCAGGGTGCTGCTCGGGTCGAGGTGCGTAAGAAGAGCGAGCGCTCTTCTCCAACCGCGTTTCGAAGCCGTTCGGCTTTGCGCAGAAAAATGTCACGACTTGCTGGTCCAGAGGGAACCAGAGCTGGAGTGCAACTGTAGTCCTCTTTCAGAGAAGGAAAGAAAAGGGAGTCCCAAGGCTGCTCCGGGAATTGTTAATAGATTTTTATAAAATGCCAGTTTAAAGTACGTTGTAAAAGCAATTTGTAGTTCTGATGCCAGTGACAGTCTGTCCAGCCCTTAGAAATCCACAGAGATTTGGGGAACAGAGGCTCCTAACATGCTGGGTCTTCAGGGTTTTACTATCTATTTTGGATACTGGCTCCTAAATCCCACTTGAGACGTGCGCACCCCAGTGTGAGGCATCCCACAAACCTCCACCCGGCAGCCGGGATGCTGCGGGGCTCCCTGCGCGGCACGTGGCCACCCCAGTGCTCCCCACGGCACCCCGGGCAGCTCGGCTCCTCGCCGGGTCAACCTGGGGACAGGGACCGCATCCCTGCTCCGCTGCTGCGCTGGGAATCGGTTCAGATTCCCAAATTCTGGGAGGTTTTGGAGACACCAGCCCCCTATTCACCTCCTTCTCTGCTTCCCTGGCAAGAGACTCACTTCTTGGTGCTGGCTGAAATTTTTCCGATAGGGACGCAAATGATCTTAAATCCTCAGGCAGATGACAAGGCTTACATCTTCTAATCCTATAAGGAGATATCCAGAATAATTTTGACATAGTTCGGGAGGTCGTAGTTCAAAGTCTTCAATGCACCTCTTAAGGAATATCTGCGACTTACAAAGTCAAATGCCCGCCACCCGGCGGCCGGGATGCTGCGGGGCTCCCTGCGCGGCACGTGGCCACCCCAGTGCTCCCCACGGCACCCCGGGCAGCTCGGCTCCTCGCCGGGTCGACCTGGGGACAGGGACCGCGTCCCTGCTCCGCTGCTGCGCTGGGAATCGGTTCAGATTCCCAAATTCTGGGAGGTTTTGGAGACACCAGTCCCCTATTCACCTCCTTCTCTGCTTCCGTGGCAAGAGACTCACTTCTTGGTGCTGGCTGAAATTTTTCCGATAGGGACGATCTTAAATCCTCAGGCAGATGACAAGGCTTACATCTTCTAATCCTATAAGGAGAAATCCAGAATAATTTTGACGTAGTTCGGGAGGTCCTAGTTCAAAGTCTTCAATGCACCTCTTAAGGAATATCTGCGACTTACAAAGTCAAATGCACATGGATATTTGCAGAAAAATCCACACACGCAGCTTTAACGGTTGCCAGATGATGTTCCCCACAAGCACTGAAACTCAGATCACCCCCATGTGAAGGTAAACAGGAGTTACTCTTCTTCGTCTCTTCTGCCTCTGGTACAATATGAGCAATACCATTTTTCAACCTCGTTAAAAGCCGCTGTTATATAAATTGCCGGATCTATTAGTATATCTTAATTACGGCATCTTGAGCTGCTCTTAGCCTCTTGTGGGACAAAATTGTCATGATTTATACTATACTAACAATGATTTTTTTACATTAGTAAGCAATTAAAGGACTAAACAGCACCCACGGGAAGTCTAGAAAATCTTGGAAGGACCACCATCATCCTGAGTTATATCTCACCTAATTGTATTTACAGAAACCTTATGAAAGAATAATACCTTGTCAAAATATTTCCAGTGCTCAGAATAAATGTATGTATAAAAAGCAGCATTAATGGCTTGAATTTATGATAAAAGGAAATCATAAAGGGGGAAAAAAAAAAACGGCCCCTGATAAGGTCACGGAGAGAAGATGATCACAGGGCTTTAGATTTGTCAGCCTGGATTGGTAAAATATGTGGGTCATTTTCAGGCAGGTCCTCGCTAGCGATGCGGAGATGACAGGTGTCATCATTACAGCTTATATTTTTAATGTTTTTTACAGCAATGATGGCTGTACCGTATTAGCTGCAGCGATGCTCTGACTGCGGCGTACATTCGTCGGGACAGGCTGGAATCAAAGCCGGCAGTATTTTCCCAGAAAGGCACAGGGCACGGAGCAGATGCACTGGCTTCCGCACCTCCCGGCAATGAGATGTAGAAAGCTCAGGAAAGATATCAGAGTGGTTTTCAGATGTTTCACGGAGAATCAATGAACAAAAGAAGTCATAGTCAGACTTTGGCATGGAAATGAAGGAATCCTTGACTGGTTACAGAACTACAAGAGGATTTCTTATCATAGAATCATAGAATGGTTTAGGTTGGAAGGGACCTTGAAGATCATCGAGTTCCAACCCCCTGCCCTGGGCAGGGACACCTCCCACCAGCCCAGGTTGCTCCAAGCCCCATCCAACCTGGCCTTGAACACCTCCAGGGATGGAGCTTCCACAAGTTCTCCGGGCAACCTGTTCTTCTGCCACTGAAACCCTTGATGGGGAAGAAGCAACCATCAGAAATGCCAGGCAGTGGGGTTTCATGATTAACAAGCAGTCCAAAGACATGCCATCATCTCCAAGTTAGGAGACGTGGGTCTACGCTTATATAATCCAACTCCCAAAAAATGTAATAGAAATAAACTGCAACCTGTTACCCCCAAAAAAGAGGAAAAGCCAAAGCACCTGGAAACATTTGAGGGTCATCACCAAAAAGTGAATTTTTATACTCTACAAGATGACCATCTCATTGCCTTGGGATCCTCTGTGGGACCAGTGCGCTCCTGTCACAGGGAAACCTTCGCTCAGGTGCTCACTGGTGCAGAAATTCACCCAAAAGCAACAGGTAAAACACGACGTGGCTGTGGCGCTTCTTCTCTCCCTCTGCCTGTCCTCTGCTCTCAGTCCCAGTGCTCCCACCCAGCCCAGAAATGCTGATGGGGACGAGGGAGCCAGACTGGAGAGGGCTCAGCGAAGGTTCATGCTGGGCAGTGAGAGAGGATGAAGGATGCTGGGCACACACCCGGATCCACTCCCCACGTAGGACATTCCTGTTCGCCAAAAAACTCGGATGCACCGTCTGGGTGGAGGGGAAAATAATTTTCAACCTCGTATCTATAGATACACATATTTATTTGTCATCACCTCACGGGCACTAAAACCTCAGAAATTTGATCCCAAGAGACCCAATTCAGAGAGTTCTTAGAAAAAATCATTGGCAACTCACTGGGGTTACACAAGATGACCTGGACTTGTGCAAAGCATTTGACACCGTTCCACATGACATCCTGGTCTCTAAATTGGAGAACCACGGATTTGACTGATGGACCACTTGGTGGACAAGGAACTGGCTGGACGGTCGCACTCAAAGAGTTGTGGTCGACGGCTCGATGTCCAAGTGGAGACCTGTGACAAGTAATGTTCCTCAGGGGTCTGTACTGGGAACAGTACTGTTTAACATCTTTGTTGGTGACATAGATGTTGGGATGGAGTGCACCATCAGCAAGTTTGCTGATGACACCAAGCTGTGTGGAGCAGTCAACACGCTGGGGGCGAGGGATGCCATCCAGAGGGACCTGGACAGGCTGGAGAGGTGGGCCCATGCCAACCTCATGAAGTTCAACAAGACCTAGGGCAAGGTCCTACATCTGGGTCTGGGTTAACCCAAGCACAATTCCAGGCTGGGTGGAGAATGGCTGGAGAGCAGCCCTGAGGAGAAGGACTTGGGGGTGTTGGTGGATGAGAAGCTCACCATGAGCCGGCAATGTGCGACTGCAGCCCAGAAAGCCCCCCACATCCCAGGCTGCATCCCCAGCAGCGTGGCCAGCAGGGCGAGGGGGGGATTGTGCCCCTCTGCTCTGCTCTAGGAAGACCCCACCTTTAAGGTCCCTTCCAACGTAAACTATTCTATGATTCTGCTGCCTTGGCTCCACGCATCTTCCCATCACATCCTCCTACCATCACCTGCCCAGAAAAGAGACTGTCGTTTTCTTTCCCTGGGATTTCTGCTTCCTTCTCAAGGATGGAGGATAACATTTTATTATTATTATTATTCTGAAACAGAAATGTGCTCCTACATGAGAGGTTAACAAGGTTTTAAAAACACTCTGCTCATCTTCTGGTACAAATGTAGGACAAGCCATTTCAACTGATGCTGGAAATGTCACCTCTTGCGTGAATTATGAAGTTCACGCCTTCGCGGCGAGAACAAAGCCGTTACTCCATTGCGTACCTTTCCAGATAAACGAAATTTGTCCAGTCTCCCCTAAAGCATTACATATCCTCAAGTAGAAATACTACAGTAAGAGTAAAGACGCGGATCGGTGTTTAGTCTTTCCAATTAAATATCACCATCTTCATTTTATCACTCTAATGGCAGTTCAAGGAAAACTTGGAAGGACGGTTAGACTTACTAAGTACATATAATCTAAATAAGCTCCTGGTTCTCTGCTCCTCGTAACCAATCTACCTAAACATCCACTCTCTTGTGTTCCTCGAAATGATTAGTTTATCCAGGTTAGCTCATATATAAATGTCAACGTAGTCGGAATAGCTGTCCTTTCCTTTTTAGCCTTCACTTTATCCTTTCACCCCTATCTCCGGCACCGCAGAGCTGTGTAAGAGGGTTTCGCTCGCTCGCGTTGCTGTAACTCTGCTAATCAGCGGTCTAATGGTGTGCAAGAGTTCAGTGAATCAGAATTCCTCTTAATTAGTTTTTTTGCTCCCTCCGCGACGGAGGTGCAACACCAATGAAAAATAGGTTTTAATTATTGAAAGTTTCCCATTGAATTTAATTAGAGTCACACCGTCGGAACCCCACACCTCACTCTAAAAAAATTAGTGTTATTGGTTTCCTAAATGAATTGCAGTAAATACCGTCGCTAAAAGGAAATGCTTTCATGGAAGAAGCAATGACCCTCATAATTCAGTATGCAAATCACGCAAAAAAGCAATACCCGCTTTCCTCATCGATCTAAGGTTCATGCTGGGCAGTGAGAGAGGACAAAGGATGCTGGGCACGCACCCAGATCCACTCCCCATGTAGGACATCCCTGTTCGCCAAAAAACCCGGATGCACCATCCGACCCTCATAATTCAGTATGCAAATCACGCAAAAAAGCAATACCCGCTTTCCTCATCGATCTTACATACCCTAAGAGGCATAACAACATTATATCTAACTCCCAATGTGTACGGAAGACATAACGGGCTCAAACAGGTGACGTTATAGCAACGGTATCAAGAGTCTCATTAATAAAAAGAGAAAAAGAAAAGCATGAAAGATGTAAAACTTAATACCTCTGCTGTAGAAAGGGGGAATGGGGTGTCAATAAATCACCTGGTCAGACGATCACTGATTATTTGGGTGGGAAGGGATTTCTGGCAGATCAGTAAATCTCCGCCCCGGTTCTGTGGCACAATAACTGTCTGTACGCAACGTTTTTTTAAGCCTCACGTGTCCGGGATGAAAGATTTTGGTATCTTCATTCCTGCCTTGCGTAACTTCCCAGCACATACAGAAACTTCAAAGGACGCTGTTGGAACAGCTTTTCAGAAAACAATGTTTGCAACCAGACTGAATTTGTTTCTAAAAACCTTCCCTTTTTTTTTTTCTGGATGCGTGTTTAGTAGATAACTAAATGACTGAACTGCCCGAATGAATAATGTCTTCGTGTAAAACACTGAGGTTTCGAAGTACAAACCCATGAATCTGAAAACTCGTGCACATACAAAGACGAGCAGGGAATGCAATTATTATTTTTACAGTTCATATATCTACTCAATTTGAGATTCCTTTGAAATATTTGAAACACTAGGAAATAATGAATACATTCCAGCAATTTTAAAGTGGTACCGAAAGTGCTGCGATACATAAATATACATTTGCATGCACAGGGCATCTGTGCATAAGATTTCCCAGCTAAATGGGATACCTGACTGTTGGCTGCTTCTAAATATATCGACGAGCAGCATATGCAATCACAACAAATGCACGTATAGAATAAGCAGGCATCCAGCGTATCTTTTGCAATGGAGCCTTGCAAAATTCTTTGGTCTTCTGAAAATAAGCTGCAGAATCCCAAAAGCTTCAGGAATGAGTGTATTCTTACTGCATCTATATCTTCTGGTGGCCAAAACACACGGAGAGAGAAGACAACTGCATGACTTGATGACAGGCTGAGAGTTGGGGGGGTTTGGCCTGGAGAGGAGAAGGTTCTGGGGAGACCTTAGAGCCCCTTCCAGTCCCTAAAGGGGCTCCAGGAGAGCTGGGGAGGACTTTTCACAAGGGCATGGAGTGATAGGATGAGGGGGAACGGCTTCAGATTGGAAGAGGGGAGATTTAGATGAGATATGAGTAAGAAATTTTTTGCTGTGAGGGCGGTGAGCCCCTGGCGCAGGTTGCCCTGAGAAGCTGTGGCTGCCCCATCCCTGGAGGTGTTCAAGGCCAGGTTGGACGGGGCTTGGAGCAACCTGGGCTGGTGGGAGGAGTCCCTGCCCAGGGCAGGGGGGTTGGAACTGGATGGTCTTCAAGGTCCCTTCCAACCCAAACCATTCTATGATTTTATGACTTCTATCCAGTCCCTCTGCCAGGCAATAAAAATAATACAAATATTACTAATATAACCATGTTGGTGTCCTTGACCCCAGGACAATTCTCACCAGGCACAGCGGTAAGTCAGTTAAAATCGAGGGCACGGAGCGGACCTACAGACCCCATCTAAACCTCAGTCCCACTGTGGTTACAGAATGGCCTTATTTCATCCGAGCCACAAGAGCTGGTCGTGCCACCACTGCAGGCACTGGGACTGCAGCACGGCTCATCACGAGACAAGTGTCCTCAACACTCTCTGATTATTTTTTTTGCCATTAAAACTGCTTTTTCGACGATAACGTGTATGTATCTATATCAGAAATGCTCACTAAAAAGTAGGATTTTTTGATGAAACTCCTATTATAGAAGATTTTCAAGTCTGCATGGTCAGCATAGGGAAGGAAGGAAGGAAGGACAGAAGAAAGGAAGGAAGGGAGGGAGGGAGGGAGAAAGAGAGAAAAGAAAGAAAGAAAGAAAAAGAAAGGGAAGAAGGGAGGAAGGAAGGAGGAAAAGAAGAAGAGAGGAAAGAAAGGAACAAAGAAAGGAAGGAAAGAAGAAAGGAAGGAGGAAAGGAGGAAAGAAGGAAAGGAAGAAAGAATAAGAGGAAGAGAGGAGGAAAGGAGGAAAAGGAGGAAAAGGAGGAATGAAGGAAAGGAAACAAAGAAAGGAGGAAAGAAAGAAACAAAGAAAGGAAGGAAGGAAAGAAACAAAGAAAGGAAGGAAGGAGGAAGGAGGAAAGGAGAAAGGAGGAAAAGAGGAAAGAAAGGAAGGAAGGAAGGAGGAAAGGAAGAAAGGGAATTTAATTAATAAAATCCAGTAATCCAGAATCTCATCTGGGATACTGGGAAACGTCTGATTAGTTGAATCGTATTTTTTGCTGTTGAATATATACATCTATGCCTTTGGTGTTGGATGGAGGAACTCCATAGAGCTCAGGCTCTGTGGGCTGAAATCACTGTTTGGCTCTGAATCATCTCCCTTTGGAGGCGACTCCGGACTCATTTCTAACAGTATATATCTGTGTAATTACCAATACAAGATAGGTAGACTTCACTTATTTTAAATGAAAGCTCTTTTCTTCCAAAGAAACATTTTCCTCAATAAAAAAAAAAAAATATTTCTGTCTCCAATGCTGTGGAAGAATGGAAGCGAGACAGTGAAACTATCAGTCCTCAAGTGCTGCACCACAATTAAAGTGAAAAATACTG
Organism: Charadrius vociferus; assembly: GCF_000708025.1. Classification (NCBI taxonomy): domain Eukaryota; kingdom Metazoa; phylum Chordata; class Aves; order Charadriiformes; family Charadriidae; genus Charadrius; species Charadrius vociferus. The sequence goes on along the minus strand of NW_009647017.1, from coordinate 155,827 downwards.
GGTTTTTTTCCAGCAAGGGAAGGTCCCAGAGCCCCAGGAGCTGGTCCCACCAACGTGCACCTTCACCTTTGGCTGTTCAGACCCCGGGGGAAACCCACCCATCGATGGAGGGGACCAGCGCTGCTGAATGCGAAGGAGGTTTTAGCACGATCCCTTTGGAAATTTCTGTGTAATCTGAAACACGAATAATCAGGGAGTGATTTAATATCTGGTGCGTTGGGGTCAGAGTCTTGCAGAATCACGCAGCCCAAAATTTTCCTAAATTGAAAATGATTTTTCTTTGCCGCATTACGCTCTATAATCTGTATTTGATACCGCCCATATCTTTAACTGCTGAAGACACCGTATCATTGGTGTAACTGGTCCATCCAGTAGAGAGTAAAATGAGATTTTCCCCATATTTTCTACCAATTGTTACTTTACAGCTCGGGCTAGTTTGCTGCAGCTAGTCTGCTCCGTCAGTTCTAGTAGGTTTTCCTGCATGTGATGGGGATTTATACGCGATTAAATACCATAGCTCCCAGGTTTATTCCCTGGCCCTGGTCAGCCACATTGCAGAGATGCTGTTTCACTGGGGGATGCTCTTTTGGAATGCAACCACTAACACTCCCTCCAGGATGAAGACTGGTTGTGGATCTGCACATAAATCGCTCCAAGGATCATTACCGATAAGCACTGGGTGGGTGGGGGGAAAATAAAAAAGCTTTTTTTTTTTTTTTTCCCGGACTACCTCCCAAATCCTCCAACACTACGCCGGAACGCCTCGGATGCTCATTCCCACACGTGCCTTTCTCCTGCGTCTCAGATCATGCAACACGAAGCCTCAGCTCCACAACACTAGGTCACCTTCTGCCTCCTTTTTCAGGACTATGAGTTAAAAAAAAAAAAGAAAGCACTATTATTTCTTAAGCTCTCAGGATCCTACAAGAGCACAGAAGAGCTTAACTACACCTTACATTAAATAGATGGACGAGCCCGGTCTGGGGGGGGTTTAGGCGGGTGACCGCTGGGCCAGCAATCACCAGGCAGATGCTGTCTACAGCTTCAATCTACACTGTTTCCGATATCCTCAGACAACTTCATGATTTTTATAGCCAATATTTCTTTTGCCCTGGCCAATACACGTGTACACATTGAAACCCCGCCTGCGTTGTGTGCTGTGCTTATATACAGGCACCATACACAGGATTGCTATTTCCATTTCTTATCCTTCTTGAGAAGTTCAATACACAGAGTGAAAATTAAGCTTCAAAATCAGCCCCAGCTATCAAAAGAGCTGAGATACCACAAGCTTTGGGATTTTTTTATATTTAGCATCAACAGCCTTGGGTCTCAAGCTCATAATCACAGACATCTTTTAGAAATGTATCTGATCTCTTCCTGTTATGCAGCGTTTACCTATACAGCCTAACCAAAATTCATGTATAAACAAGCTTATCAAGAGATTTCCTCAATTCTGACAAGTCTGGAAATAATACAAAATAATCCAAAAACCGCGACTTGTCAGAGCTTCTGGACAGAAGCTCAAAGGGAAAAGATGAATACAGCAAATGAGAATATAAAGTTAAAAAGGAAACTGGGAAAGCCCAAAGCCTGATTGCTATTTCTCTTTGAAGGTTAATTTTCTTTCTAGATGTTGCTAGAAATGTGGAGACGTTAAAAGGTAGCGTTTAGGCCTGTCGAGCATAATTTGAAGTCTCTCACATTTCCTCAGAAGCACTAAAACAAGAAGACCTGTGGGAGGTGACTGCTCCATTTTGTGGTATGCAGAAACTCAAAAGGATTTTTTTTGCTCTGTTTGGTTGTTGTTGTTTGGTGTATTTTTTTATTGAGAGGATAAGCTGCTGACTTTTAGGATGCAGAGATGGGTCTCCAAAGACAACTGATCCCTGCTGCAGAGTTGTCACAGGGGGAGCTGGCTGGGCTAGCGCATGGCCAAGCTGGAAGCTTCGATGCTCACAAAGATGGTTATAAAATCACAGAATGGTTTGAGTTGGAAGGGACCTTAAAAATCATGTAGTTCCACCCCCCTGCCCTGGGCAGGGACACCTCCCACCAGCCCAGGTTGCTCCAAGCCCCGTCCAACCTGGCCTTGAACACCTCCAGGGATGGGGCAGCCACAGCTTCAATGTGTGATCGCCGCCCAGAAAGCCACCTGTATCCTGGGCTGCATCAGAAGAAGTGTGGCCAGCAGAACAAGGGAGGGGGTTCTGCCCCTCTACTCTGCTCTGGGGAGACCCCACCTGGAGCACTGCCTCCAGCTCTGGAGCCCCCAACACAGGAAAGACATGGACCTGTTGGAGTGGGGCCAGAGGAGGCCACAAAGATGATCCGAGGGCTGGAGCCCCTCTGCTGGGAGGACAGGCTGGGAGAGTTGAGGGTGTTCAGCCTGGACAAGAGAAGGCTCCGCGGAGACCTCGTTTCAGCCTTTTAGTCACTGAAAGGGGCTCCAGGAGAGCTGGGGAAGGACTTTTTCCAAGGGCATGTAGTGATCAGACGAAGGGGAATGGCTTCAAACTGGAAGAAGGGAGATTTAGATGAGGTATTAGGAAGAAATTTTTCACTCTGAGGGTGGTGAGCCCCTGGGGCAGGTTGCCCCGAGAAGCTGTGGCTGCCCCATCCCTGGAGGTGTTCAAGGCCAGGTTGGACAGGGCTTGGAGCAACCTGGGCTGGTGGGAGGTGTCCCTGCCCAGGGCAGGGGGTTAGAACAAGATTGTCTTCAAGGTCCCTTCCAACCCAAACCATTCTATGATTCTCTGGGCTACCTGGGCCAGTGTCTCACCACGCTTTGTTGGTTATGGCAACGCAGCTTCTCCTGGGCCACATCCCCTTGCAAAGAGGTGACACAGCACACACACTTGCCAAGAAAACATCTCTGCCCCCAACAGACCGTTAGACAAAAGTTAGATATAGGACGCTTCTTAAGACGAGACTCTAAGGACTCACCTCTTGAGATGTCAGTCCAGGATTGCACACAACCTCCCGGAAATTAATTTCCAGCCTGGAAATTTAAATGGTGCTACATTCTTAAGACGAGACTCTAAGGACTCACTCTTGAGATGATAGTCCAGGATTGCACACAACCTCCTGGAAATTAATTTCCAGCATGGAAATTTAAATGGTGCTATGCACAGCAACTGCAGATTCCCAATCTCCTCCGGATTTTGGGCACCTCCCGCTACAGCGCTTGTTAGAGTAGGAATGAAGAAACTTCATCATATTTGACTGACTGGATACATTTGATAACACTATAAATAATTCTCATGTATATGTATATGGTGCTATAAATCTAGAGAGGGGACGGGGAGAAATGGAAATCAGTGCAAGGCAGGATGAGGTGGAAGGAGTGGGCTGACGTTACATCCTTCTCTTCCTCTCCCAGAGCCCCTCAAGAAGCTATCTGTGCCTTTAGCCACTGGCAGCCTCTACTTTTCACACGGAGAGTTGTGTGCACTTTTACCACTGAAAAAACCCAACCCTAACCTGGAGACAAATAAGGAGACAGAGAGAGAGGAAAAAATCAAAGTGAGGGGCAAATAAGCAATGTGTTCCACCAACAGAGAAAGACAGTCTGAAGATTTTCTCTTCTACTTGTTCTCGCTCTCTTGGTAGGGATTCCTCGCCTAGAAACCTTCCCAACAGCCCTTCTCCTCCTAATTCTTTTTATTCCAGCGAGGGAGATTAATGGGCAGCACCCTAATTGCAATCATGTGCTCCCCAGTTTTGAGTCAGTGTCCTCTGTGCTTCACCCCCTGCCAGTTGACTGCGATGCCCCGTCAGCCCGACGGATCCCTGATGTCCACCTGTAGGGCTTTAAGGTTGCAGCAATAACGGGGCTGGAGTCCCGAGGACTTGGGATGGGAATTTAATAGCGATGCTGAATCAGGGGTCCAACCTACCCATAAAACCATCGCAGTGGGAAGCTGCTGAAGCAAGCTGATGGGCCTCATGCTCTTAAGCCTCTGCTGAAAATTAATTAATACACACTATTAAATTGTGAAGCACAGAGTGCTGTGCAGGGGTATAATTTAACAGTAAACGCTACAAAAATTAAGAAGTTCTTTTCCATTGCGCTGTAAAGGGGTTTTGCGTAGAAGTCGACAAAATAGCAAAGGGAAAGTTAACGTGTTGAGCTGTTGAACCAGTCCTACTCTGTAATTAATTAACAGCACGCGATGAAAAGACCCTCATTCTTTTGTTTCTTCCATTCAAAATATGTACCCAAGAACACGAATGCTGACGAACAGCAATTATAACATTCTAGAAACACGACAGAGAGTTTATGGATAGTTGGAATAAGAGAAGATGGTGAAGACATAGGCGCTCCCCACCGCGCTAGGGGGGTCTCTTGCGCTCCTCCCTATTCCCTCTATTGATTTAGAGGCATGCCAGGACGGCAAGAATCAAATTCAAGCTAACAGAGCGTGTTGTCGGTATTTATCCTTCAATTCTGGATTAACGAATTAGTTATGGGTGAAAAAAAAAAATCTTTACAAACATAATTTTGGAATTAGCAGGAGAAGACTATGAAGTCCAGGTCATGGGGAGAGCTGGGTCGAAGACGTTAGCACTCAGCACGGTGTGTCACCACGGGCACCTTGTCCCACCCCCCAAGATAGCCAGGGAACAGATTCCTCAGGTTTTGCTGGGGGAAAACATAAAATAAAATTAAATTAAAGGAAAAAAGCTATTCTGGTCAAATCGAAATGGAAAGCTTGGAAGCATGTTGAAGAATGAGCTCCTCCCACTGCTGTCCCTCAAACATTTATATTGCGTTGAGGTGAAATGCTGCGTTTCACCCCAAATTGCCTATTTCATTACACATTGAATTTACTTAACCTTAATGTTTGACATTTTTTGCCATTAAACATAAAATGCTGCTCAAAATGAAATACTTGGAAGTTTCATTGGAAGATGTGAAAATGAGACTTTTAAAATAAAGCGTATGTTTGGGTATTTTCTACATCCTATGTTCCATATCTAAATGCGGTTCTTAGCCAAACTATAACCTGTAGTTGACCTGAATTCTTGAAAATGTGTTGTTCTGGGAGGCAGGAGGGGCAAAATAAACCAGGCTGCCTTTGGGTTGGCGTTGTTAATTTGTCCCAGAGTTTGTTTCATGGTCTTTTGTGGAAGAGGGAAAACCAAGCTGCATTGTGAGCATCGCACCTTCCACCCAGTGCGAAGGCATTGCTGAAAATAAGGTTATTTTTCCGCATTTCCCAAAGACGGATTGGATCTGACCATGTGCTTCTGGAAAATTATTTGGCTGAAATTCAGTGATTTCAGATGCCTCATTGCTGGCACTGGTACGCTGCAGCCGGTGCTCTCCTCCCACACAGCACCATCCTGCTGCACAAAGTCCTAACCGGGCACTGTCCTGGTCTCATCCCATGAGCCCAAAGGAAATTTTCTCTGACTTTAATGAGCTCTGGGTAAATGCTAACCATGGCTGTCCCTTCCAGTAATTATAGGAAGATTCCCCCAAAGCAAAGACTGCCCAGGAAACCAGCAGAACCAGCAAAGATGATACGGGCACCAAAATTGATGAAGTCTGCCGTGCAGCATCTTCACCACCAGCGATGGCGTTTAAGCTGGAAAGAATCCACTCTGAGCTCTCAGGACGGACAGGATAAGCGAGTCTGAGCTTGTAAACAGCCAACGTGATACAAGAGTTGTGTTAATCAACAAAAACGGCCTTCCAACGTACCACTTCAAAGTTTCTTTGCAGAGTTAAGGTAACCTAAAACTAAGAAAGCAAGTAAAAAAATGGAATGAGTTCCTACATTTTAAGTGCCAGAGTTACCACATCATCCCTTTATCTCGAACATCAACGGCATGTGAAAACTGACCTTTGACCTCTGGAGCTGAAGAAGTCCCATCTCGGCGCTGCCGTTTGTTCTTCCCTTCCATCAGGGCGTCTAAAGCACCGTGAGGATTGTTCAAAGGATGCTCGTGGCTTTTGACAGTTTTACTGAATTACCAGCAAATGTATGCTGGGATTTCACAAGGGACAACTCTAAAATCAGGGAAATTTAGATTTCTGTCAAAGTAGTCAAGAGAACAAGTGGGATGAGACCGCTTCTGCACTAAAGGAGTAACGTAGCTCCCATCCATCAGCCCCCAAGTCCTGCAGCAGCTCCGCATAAACGCAGCCACGCCTGGCCACAAACGGCGCTCCCCATGATTCCGCCGCCGCTTTCTAGAGGCAGAGGGCCAAAGTGATCCCACACGTTCTGCACACCATGCAAAGACCAGATGACAACACTGCAAGGCCGGCGATGGTCCCCACCACTGCTTCTGAAGGTACCTGGGCACCACGCACAGCAGTTTTTCTTCTCATCAGGGAAGTGACTCTGCCCCTCTCCTCTACTCTGGTGAGACCCCACCTGGAGTATTGCCTCCAGCTCTGGAGCACCCAGCATAAGAAAGACATGGACCTGTTGGAGAGGGGCCAGAGGAGGGCACAGAGATGCTGCGAGGGCTGGAGAACCTCTGCTGGGAGGACAGGCTGGGAGACTTGGGGCTGTTCAGCCTGGAGAAGAGAAGGCGAAAAAGGGGAGACCTTACTGTGGCCTTCCAGTCCCTGAAGGGGCTCCAGGAGAGCTGGGGAGGGACTTTTTACAAGGGCATGGAGTGATAGGATGAGGGGGAACAGCTTCAAACTGGAGAAGGGCAGATTTAGATTAGATATTACGAAGAAATTTTTCACTCTGAGGGTAGTGAACCCCTGGCGCAGGTTTCCCAGAGAAGCTGTGGCTGCCCCATCCCTGGAGGTGTTGAAGGCCAGGTTGGACGGGGCTTGGAGCAACCTGGGCTGGTGGGAGGTGGCCCTGCCCAGGGCAGGGGGGCGGAACAAGATGATCTTCAAGGTCCCTTCCAACCCAAACCATTCTATGATGCTATGATTCTCTAGTGCAATCAGATGTGATTCAACCAGAGGATAAAAGTACAATTGTCCCGAGCACACCACACTGCACAACAACCAAATAACAGAGCAAAACAGCTTGCGTATGTTTGCCACATCCACAAGCCACCTTCACATGGCTGGAGGCACACCAGGCTTAGCAGGACTGAGCCCAGCAGAACCACAACATCCCAGCACCTCTGGAAAAGGAAAAAAACCTCTCCAGTTTCTACACAACCCAAGGCAAATAGAGGTAACATCTACTGCTAAGTTGGGCAGCAAACGACCAAGGAACCTTGGAGGTCATGAAACCTGTGAATTTAAAACTTCCCTAATGTTCTCCGAGCCTTCTAACACCAGTTCAACAATAAATCAGGCCAGAGTGTGCCTTCTGCAACGCTAATAACTTATTGCCGGGTATTCAAGGAGAGTTTTTATGCAAGTAGTGATTCCAGTCTCTCAGCTAGAGAGCCAAAATCGCTTTGGAGCCCCAAGTACTATTGCTTCAGGAGACGCATATGAAGATCATTAATTACTATCTTGCAACTTGGCTGTGGACCCAGCAGTTTTTCATCATCTTTGGAGTATTCGGTTCGTATTTGAAGCACTGTGGAATTGAGGATAATGACCGGCGATTATAACGGGCGGAAGCAGCAACATTGCTTTATTATAACACAGCATGCTAAAAGCTTATGAACTAGAAAGGAAAGAATTAGTCCCCCTTCTGAAAAAAAATCTGAGCATGTTAATTGCTTGCTGACCGCAAATATTTTTTTCTCCTTTTTTTCTTTTGAAATTCACGTCATGCTTTGGCATTTCCCGGCGGCACTGGAACTGCAGAGCCCAAGTGAGGCAAACACGCGGGTATTTTGGAAGGGTTTTCTGATTGTTAGTGTGCTGCTGCTCTGCAGGAGGCTGTACTCAAGTAATGTTAAATACACATAGTCCTTTTTTCCAAAGCAAGTTAGATAGAGATTTAGTAGTTAAGTGGCATCTTTCTTCATTAGGGTGTGAAAGAAGAGAAGGAATGAATGAGTTTTAAAATAAGTGCCGTAGAAAAAAAAAAAAACTTACTGTCTCTGAGGTTAATGGGAAAAAAGCCATTAACTTCAAAGGACAAATATTTCATTTTGTGTTTCCCCATTACCAGAAAAGCAGCATTCCATAACTACCTAACTCCGCTATTACTTCTGGCTAGCGGTCTCAAGGAAAGAAGGCAAACTCAGAGGCAGGCTGTGCTCCCCTGCCCCTACGCTGGTCCCAGTTATTTCCCATTCCAGCTGAGCGGGGCGAAAAGCGTGCCCTCGCACCCCCACAGAAGCCGAGGTTCTCTCTAGTGGTTACAGGTTTCCGCAGAACTGGCAGTATTTCTGCAAGAAAACTTTGTGGGAATTAGAATATGCTTTAAAAGTTAAGTTTGCATTAATGCTTCGTAGTGGGAAAATGTGAAGCGTTTATTAACAGACACAGTAATAATAACTGTTGATCAATGACAACCACTATTTACGGTTATGCCTTTCTCTTTCTGCTCTAATTAAAACCTCCAGTGGTTTTCTATCAAAATACCTCTCCCGACTGCTAATAATTTGGTTTTATTTTGCTTGCAATCACCATAAAGCAGAAACGCCATTCCGTTGTATGTATTTATTTTAAACAACAAACAAACCAGAATGCAAACCCGCATCATCTCCCGGCAACAAATACAACCTTGACCATGAACTCAGATTTACCCGCTCCACGCAGGGCTCTCTCTTGCAGATTAATTAAGGGGAGTGACATTATTATTTTGCATAGCAATTTTTGTCACAAAGACAAATTAAGGGAGCCGGGTCGGGTTCTAACGACGAAAGCTGAACCCAATCAAGAAAAGCCATCAGAGACTTCCACTTGACAAGCGCGGCAGCACGCCATCCTCCCCCCGTCACCACGGCCGAGTTGAATTTTCCGCTCGTTTTCATTGTCGCAAATTTAATTTGGCCTCTCCCACGCCAACACGGGGCAAAGGGGGGGTCCACAGCCCCTCTGTCCCCCTCCAGCGCCGGCCGAGCCCCCATGGGGAAGGAGACCCGGCCCATACCCCGTGTCGAGAGGCCACGTGGGCTGCCATGAAAATTCATTGCCTGCACAAGATTGAAGGCCAAACTGATGCTTTTGACAAGCCTGAAATCGGCAAATGAGGACGGTGAGGAGAAAAAGGCGTGAAACGTTGGCTAATTTTAAAGGCTGGAACTCTTCTTTCTCTGTCCCCACTTGTTTCTTTTTCATTTAAACGAGTGCAACATTAAATGAATTGCTTTTATTTTCTCCTACTAAGCCTATTAGGATTTAACTACGGAAAGTTGAAGCAATTTTTTCCTGCTTAAGTTCCCTCCCTCGTGCAAGGCTGGGCTCCAGCTGTCAGCCCTCCCGAAGATTCAATGAGATTAGTCCTAAATGTTCTTAGCATCATTTCAAAGGTTGTAACCGCATTACTTCCTCAGACAAAATTGTTTTATCGCTTCCCTAAGTCAAGTAAGAGGTCAGAGAAGAATATAAGCGGTTTTGAGACGACCCAAGTTTTCAAGGTTGGGGAGCTGTCAGTGGCCCCCAAAGCACAGGGAGATATGGGGTGCTGCCAAAACTGCTTTTGCACAGTCTGCACTGGCCTCAATCAGCATACACGGTGTCAAGGACTCATCAGTTAATTGTGGTTTACAATGCCATAAGAGAGAAAAGATTCACAACCATAGGGCATAAGCGAAAACAAGGTCCAACCCTACCAAAATCAAGAAATCAAGAGTCTTTGGAGTAAGTGCAAACATCCCTGGAGGTGTTCAAGGCCAGGTTGGACGGGGCTTGGAGCAACCTGGGCTGGTGGGAGGTGTCTCTGCCCACGGGCAGGGGGCTTGGAACAAGATGATTTTCAAGGTCCCTTCCAACCTAAACCATTCTATGATGCTATCATGGGCTGAAGGGACAACCCAAAATAAAGGCCACCATACCCACCAGGTGCGGTCTCGGTCTTTACCTTTTGCAGCAGAGGGACCCGCTCCAACGAGCTACAACAAGTTATTCAGACTAAACGTGACAAGAAGAGGCCACCATACCCACCAGGTGCGGTCTTGGTCTTTACCTTTTGCAGCAGAGAGACCTGCTCCAACGAGCTACAAGTTATTCAGACTAAACATGACAAGAAATTTGTGTTGTTGGAGAACCCATGTGCTAAGACAAAGTGTTATCCCAACATGCATGAAGCTCCTTAACATCCTTCTGCGTAAGAACATTAGGTACAGTATAAAGAGGTGACAAACATGCCCTTACTCATGAAACCCATGAGAACTTCATCAGTTTCAGAGACCTGGTCTACCAAACACAATGCAGGTGCTCAGAGAAAGGGGTCCCAAACCTGCAAAACTCGAGCGTTGTGGATTTGTGAGTGCCCACCACACACGTGCCAACACCGACAAGGTTCTGGCCATGTTACCGCACAAGAACCGCAATTAAAGCATTTTTGGAAGTTCACAGGGACAACATATTTTTGTTTTCACTCCGAATGGCCGCCTTTGAAGTTTAAGCAATGAATTTTTTATACACTTCATTAGGACTCACATCTGATCTCCAGTCCCACCTCCAAACTGGTGTGCTCTGAGGTTGCCAATTTGGGCAGCGAGATTAGCCCTGCTAAGTTCAGCTCTTTCTTGTTTGTTGGAACAAGGCAAATAGAGGAAACCTCAATTTGCATGTTAATGAGAGCGTAAGCGGATTGAGGCCATTCACGCCAGTGTCCATCTCCAATTAGCTGAAGAATTTGCATTCTCAGTTTAAAGAGTTAAATAGTCCCATCAAGGAAACACCGCTTGGTTTGGGCAAGGAGTCAAAAGGACAGAGAGCCTGTTGGGAAGTGTATGCAGGACTTCCTAATCCCTCCTCATTTAATAGTAACTGCTAAACCATTTGGTCAGTACTTCGGGTTAACCAAAAAAAAAAAAAAAAAAAGCCTCCCAGATCCCCAGAGCCTGTTTTGAGGAAGGATCATGTACCAACTGACTTAAAAATCACCCAAATGGAAAAAAAAAAAAAAAAAAAAAAGCCCCAAGCTCTCCTTGCAAACGAACCTTTGCAAATAGATGAACCTTTGTTTTGCTTCATCAGCAATAAATATGGTCACTACACTCTCAGCATGCTTTAAAGCACCAAGAAATTCTTGTTGTCAAGCAACCCCCTTTGTTCGTAGGGCATTTTTTTATTTTAATTATTATTAAGCTTGGAACAAAAATGCAAATGAAATCTTTAAAAAGGCATTCTGCAGCATCCACCAGAGAAGAATATTCTTATCTCCTAGCGAAGTGAAAGGGACTTTTTATATATTCTATTTAACCACAGTGGTGTGAAAAACACAAAGCACCGCAGCTTTTCTCACCAAGAGGTCTGAGCATGTGTAGTATTTCACAGGAGGTACAGAACAGAAATGAAGTGGTTTAGGAATATGCTAATCGCGGTGAGAAGCCGGCATACGTGGGAGAAATGAAGGAGAGACACTAGAAGAAGATTTAGAAAAGTCCTGAGTTTGCTCTTCAGGTTGGTCTGTTATGTCACCCAGGAAAACTTCTCTAACTGCACTTCTCACTATTAAATTTTGCGTAGTTAGCGGGTCGTAAGAAACGCTGGTTTGGGAAAGGCAACCCCATACGGCTGCACATCAGCCCCCAGCACACCCTGTCGGTTTACGCTTTTGGGTGCAATAGGAAAAGTCTTTAGAGCCGTTCATCAGCCCAAGTTATGGAGCTCTACCAATACAATGCAAATGGGAATGAATATTCATTTAACATCAACACACTTCAAGGTGTGCCCTTTTGTAGACTTTTAAAGGGCTTCCAAGCCCCCAAACTCAAAGCAATTCGAAGAGGTGGGAAGCGAGGGGGGAACTGGAGCGGAGAGAAACCCCCTGTCATGGCCACCAGAGCCAGCAGATCTCCAGCACTCCCCGTCCCTCAGCCCCCGGCAGGGTGGAGATGCTTTGTCTCGCTCCACCGGCGAGAGAACTCAGAGAGCAGTTTTGAGGAGAGGAGCTATTTGGGTCAGGGGGGTTGCAGGGTGTCTCCTTGCTCATCCTAAACCTCCTCGGGAAGCAGTAGGGCTTCACTGTAGGCTCAGCACCAATTATCCCCCTTGTCTGCATGGGTACATGTCCTAAGGGCGATGCCAATTCAGGGCTGGGAAAGAAATACCTCGGGGAGAGGACAGGAAGAGCAATAAGGTGTACCTGACTGCAGTTAGAGAGGGGATTCGAAAAAAAACCAGGCCCTGATCAGGATCTCCACCTTGACTCCTGCTCCTCCTGCGACGTGGCCGGAGCGGTGCGGGGCTGTGTCCCCCCAACCCCAATCCCGTGACAACGGGCACCGGTTAAGAGCAACCAGAGCTCGGGTAGTCAATGGGCATTTTACTATTTACCTGACAAAGAGATGAAAAAGCAGCTCTTCCGCTGAGCGCTGCTGCAAGCCCAAACGTGTCGGGCCCTATCCTGACCTGGCCACCTGTGGTGTCCCGAGTCCCCGGCAGATAACCCATCGATGGCACGAGCAGGGAAGAGTTACTGGGGATTGAGTCGGTATTTCTGCTGGTGCAGTGAAGGACAGAGCCAGCTACACAGCTCAGAGACAGCCAAGAAAGAAATGTAATTGCTGCGGATATTCCCGCAGCGCTCCTCCCGTTAGCTCGGCATTAGACAGCCCTCGGACACAGCAGCAGGCAGTTAGGGAGCAGAAAGCTCTTGGAAACAAGCTCAGCAAAAGCCAAAAAAAAAAAAAAAAAAAAAAAAAAAAAAAAAAAAAAATCAACTTTCCTTGCTTTTCCCTTTCAAAAAATGTTACAATCCCACTGAACAATTAGATTAGAAAGGACCAGCCCAACTCCAGCAGGTTGAATAGAGCCACTCCAAGGACGAGACCTCAAACAGATGCTTCTTTTTCTTCTATAAAGCCCCTATGGCTTCTTTAGGTAGCCATTGTCTCACCCGGCTCCCCTGGGGACCCCTTAAAAAACCACCTCCTCCCATTGACAAGATGCCTCTATTGTGTGTGTCCGGCTGCAACCCGGCCCGGCGCTGCCCGATGTGGGGTCCCGCACCGGGAGACCCCCGGGAGCCCTCGCGGCAGCCGCGCTGCCGGACCGGCCGAGACCACCGATGTCCCCCCCATTGATTTAACCCACAGCCGTGGCTCAGAGGGGGGCCTCTCCTGCCCGCGGGGGACGCACTACAAAAGAGCAGCAGGAGAGGTGTGCTGGGATTTATATCCTGATGTTTCTGAAATAAAGGGAAATAGGCTCATTTCCTAGAAAATAAAAATATATTTCATTATGTAATGCAATGCGCCCCCGAGTCACATATGTACAAAAATATATACACATCACTTGAACGAGCAAAGACCGAAATTAATTCCTTTTACACCACAAAAAGTTAACACCACTCTACTATTTACTTATAAAATTTAATTGTGCGAATACGAAAATGTGGGTAGTTACGAGTCAGCTAACGGAAGACAAGGGAGTAATCAATTCCATATACATAACGCTGGGAAATTAACACCCCACTGCTCCCATTTAAAAATGCCCACTAATGTTTAGAGTTTTAAAGTAAATGCTGACGCAAGCTGCACCTGCGTTTTTTCCCTTTCTGTGTTACGTTTTAAGAGAGAAATTGGAAATCGGGTAATTTTGCGACCCGGCTATCTTCCCCAGCTTTTCACTCTGGCAACAAAGGAGCTAGAAGAAACAGGGTTGTTTCCTTTTGCTGTTTGAAGTGCCATTTTTGTTAACTACACGGGAATCATTTTCTTTATGGGGCTCAAAACACACCTGTGTGAGGAAAGCAAGGGGAAAATCTGGGAACTGTTGTGCAGGGATGCAGTACAATGCCGTCCTCCTGCAGGTAATGTCACTCCCTGGTGCCCAGGTGGGCTTGTGGACTTCTCCTGGTCCAGTGTTGGCTGCAAGTGGTGCCTTGAGGAACGGCATCCTCGGAGGACCATGTCTGGGTCACCTTTGCTCTTGGGCATATAAATGCTGACACGCGACTCTATCCTCTGAGCTGCACAACATCCAGGCCCAGGGAACTCATATTTTTAACCACCCTTTTGACGGACCGCAACAGTGAGGGACTCATGACCCGAGGGCATTGCCCAGCAAGAAGAGGAGGCGCCCACTGCACCGCGGCACCGAGAGCTGCCTCCCGCGGCACTGGGGCCAACCGGGCCCTCCCACCGCTGGGGGGTGACCCAGGGACCGAGCAATTACGGCATCGACCGGGGGCCGCGGTCCCTAAGTAACAGCGGCGATGATCCGCCTGCCTGCCAGATGCCCAAAATACATGGGGTGTCCCATTAATCAAAGGACATCTGTCCTCCCGCTTTCTCGGCAGCGCCGCGGCCCCGCACTCCCCCGCGGACAGCGTGTCCGGTTATTTTTTTGACGCTCTTACTATTATGTGGGAGAGAAGTATTTAGCCCAGGGACAAGGATAACTCGGCAAATTCATTTCCACATCTGAACAGATTGTTTTAATGAGACTATGTATGCGTTTAAATGCTCTGCTGGAGTGTTCCCAAGATCTCAGACCTTTACAAATCAAATCCCATCCTTCAGTCTCCAGACGGCGCTAAGGTCAGACAGAAGACGCCGAGCGAGGCACAACCCTCCTTGCAAAAAACTAATCCTTGGGTTTGCTCCGCGCACGCAAAATTTTTCCCCCCTTTATAATTTAATAAAAAATTTATCAGATTCCCTACCTTGCTATCCACTGCTAAATTAAATATGCAGACAGAGAACTGAAATCAGCTGATTGTCTATATCTGAACGACAGCCGAGCCGAACTGGGGACCTCGTGGCAAACGGAACGTTTCCACGACACCTCATGCTCTCCTAGAGCACAAAGGTGAGATACATCTCACTTATCCTCTACCACTGCGACATGAATCCTTATAGAAAACCTATTATTATTTTTTTTTTTAACAGTCAATAGGCCACGCAGTCACTTTTTCCCTTCAGGATTCATCAAGTTTATCCTTAATAGAAAATTTCTGTCCCTTTTTGAAGGTCCAGAGACTCTACTGAATCAAAGGCTTTACACATGGCGTCTCCATTCAGTTGGCTTTAATGTTAGGAATTACACAAATGGGGATCCCGACAAGTACACAATTCTGCCAAAAGATAAACTGTTTGTAATTGTGCCTAAGTAGTAGCGCTTTACAAAACCAGTCCGCGTTATCTAGGATGCGTTGCTAGTATTATTCACTCAAACACAAGCTTTTCTTCCATGCTAAGGAAGAGGCTGCATCTATCTAAGCTATTTCTCCCACCCCCTCCTATTCTGGGATATTCAAAAGTTGGGGACTGCCATCTTTTTAGGGAAAGGGTATCCCATTTTCTGACTGCAAACATAAAACAACAACCAAAAAAAGAAAAATCAGTAACGTTCGGGTTTGTACAGTATTTTTTTTTCTTTCCTCTAAAAATGATGCTGGTGTAGCCTATGTGTTCCTAATTAAAAAAGTCAGAGATTGAAGACAAAATGCCGTGCGTACAGATTGCAACAGGCAAACAACACCGCTGACCCCCTTCCCGTCTGCTCCACGCACCGCACCACGGGAGGCCAATTCTTCCACACTCTCTGCTCTGATTGCGCCTTCTTTTTTTTTTTTAATTAAAGATTTCACTGACCTTATTACGAACACGCACTCACGACTCCAAACGACGCTTCTGGGCTGTAGCTCTATGGAAAGGATCGATGGAGAAGAAACAGCTTTCCTTCCTACCACTGCACAGGTGGGAAAGTTTTCCCTCGCTGGCAGCAAAGGGGCATTTCAAAGGACCAGGACACAGTGCAGGTTAACCAAAAAAAGTAAAAAAAAAAAAAAAAAAAAAAAAGAAATGAACTGTGGTCCCTTTTGCACATCTCAATTGTTAAAAGAGGGGAAGAAAATCTGGCAAGCGCAGAAATATTAAAATCCAAGTGAAAATTTCTTCGGCAGAAGGGATACTCACCGTCTCTTGCTTAGTCTCCAGCAGTGGGTCTCCATCACTCACGACTCCTCTTTTCCATGGAGTCGGGTGATGGTGCCATCACAGAGGTACAAAATATTAAACATGGAGTGAATATGACTTGCGTGAAGAAATCTTACAGGAGCAGCTGAAATTATGTGGACTGAACTAGAGAAGTCCTCCATAGTTTCCACTCAAGACGACAAGGGAGCGTTACGCTGTCTGCTCTGTAGTCACACGCCATTAAGTTTGACTACGTTACACCCACATTAAGCCCAAAGATTTTAGCTCCATTAAGGCATCTCAAACCACACGTGACCGAACTCGCTGCCAGAAGCGGAGAAGGGGAAAATCCCCCGTTGTCTGAGGCACCGCAACCAATTCCACAGCCATCGCTAATCCCCAGGGCCCTCGCCAGGACCCGATCTCCTTCAGTGGGGCATTTTATAGCATCACTTGCCATCGTCATCCTAAACGCCAAAAAGAAAACAGCCTCGAAAAAGTCAAACAGCCACATTATCTCCAACCCAAGGCCACCGAGGCAGGATGAAAACCTGCATACAACACCGAGCTCCAAGAGGGACTAGGACGTTGAGGATCCGATTGGCCGTTTTCTCTCCTGTTTCATAGAATCATAGAATGGTTTGGGTTGGAAGGGACCTTGAAGATCATCTTGTTCCGCACCCCCTGCCCTGGGCAGGGACACCTCCCACCAGCCCAGGTTGCTCCAAGCCCCGTCCAACCTGGCCTTGAACACCTCCAGGGATGGGGCAGCCACAGCTTCTCTGGGAAACCTGCGCCAGGGGCTCACCACCCTCAGAGTGAAAAATTTCTTCCTAATATCTCATCTAAATCTGTCCTTTTCCAGTTTGAAGCCATTCCCCCTCGTCCTATCACTCCATGCCCTTGGCAGAAGTCCCTCCCCAGCTCTCCTGGAGCCCCTTTAGGCACTGGAAGGAGCTCTAAGGTCTCCCCAGATCCTTCTCTTCTCCAGGCTGAACATCCCCAACTCTCTCATTGTTTGGGACAGTTTGGCTCACGCTTCCCATGTAAACACAAGCCAAAAACACCGCTGCCACTTTTTAGTGCTGCCAGTTAGTTTTGCTGGTAATAAATCACATTATTCGACTCATTTCATTTCCAAACACGCTGGTGTAACGCCATGCTGCACTAGCTACCAAACAGGGAGAATTTACAACAAGTCTAATGGAGTTAACTGATCAAGATAACGCAACGATGAGAAGCCGCTTCCATCCCTTTGTCTGTTCATTTAACGCTCGCAGTCACTTTTGATTTCTACCAATTATGAAAATCAAGTGGGAAAGGTAGAATGGTATGCAGGTCCCAAAGATTTATTTTCTAATAACACATTTGCAGACCTTTAAAGCTTTTCAGATGAAAACCAGGGTAGAAATCTACTGGTTTGGGGTAGAAATGACATGGTGTGGGGGGGGTGGATCTAGATAGCCTTTAAAGTCCCTTCCAACCCAAACCATTCCATGAAAATTTGTAGAAATGTCCTGTTTTGCAGTGGATCTGAAGTCAGGAACGGATTGCCTCGCAGGCTGGGGCACCAATTGTGCCTCCACACCACAGAAACCAAAATCCTCATGTTAGCATGTGTAACGGGTGGTTGGGAGCTGTAAGCGTTCACGCATCGCTCCATCACACCCAAAGAGAGCAAGGAAACGGTGCTACGCTATAAGCTTTCCTGTAGCTGACAATATTTCTGGAATTTGACACGGGTAAGACAAGTAAAATTACCATTAACATTGCATAAAAATCAGGAAACATGTTGTGTCTCTTATTTAACCTTCCTCCTCTCACAGCCCTTTTTATTCTACTCGTATCTTGATGCACTTACTGTTCATTCATTTTTCATGGATTTTGTTTCCATACTCTCATGCAGATTTAACTGCTCTCAGTCTTGCCATTTTTTAAATCTCCCTTCTTTTAACTTTCCTTGCAGCATATTTTACCCTTTCAAGCCTCGTCTTTCTCTCAGTATTTTTATCTCTACCGCACCACTGAGCAATCACAGAGTGTTTTAGGTTGGAAAGGACCTTGAAGACAATCTTGTTCCACCCCCCTGCCCTGGGCAGGGACACCTCCCCCCAGCCCAGGTTGCTCCAAGCCCCGTCCAACCTGGCCTTGAACACCTCCAGGGATGGGGCAGCCACAGCTTCT
>NW_009647017.1:125267-137370 GCF_000708025.1 Charadrius vociferus | reverse complement strand
TGAGCTTCTCATCAATCAGCACCCCCAGGTCCTTCTCCTCAGGGCTGCTCTCCAGCCATTCCCCACCCAGCCTGGAGTTGTGCTTGGGATTGCCCCGACCCAGATGTAGGACCTTGCGCTTGGCCTGGTTGAACTGCATGAGGTTGGCTTGTGCCCACCTCTCCAGCCTGTCCAGGTCCCTCTGGATGACATCCCTCCCCTAAGGGATTAAGACCCTCCGTGAGGTCTCTGGGCTCTGCTGCAGTTTTAGCCACATACCTAAATGCTAGCAGTAATTCCAGCTCACGGTGGACTGAAGTAAAATTTATAATACGTACACGTACGAGACCTGCCCAGACATGTCTGAGACTATCAACTGTACCTGCCGTGGACATGAGCTGTAAAATGCATACTCAGCTGTTCGTAGAGGTTAAGGTTTCTGCAAACCTTTCAATCTCTATTTGGCTTTCAAGGAGCACCTGGTCTCATGCAAAACTCATTTTACGCGTCCACCACAACTGCAGAATTTCAGAAGGCTCCTTGGAAGTCATTCACGAGCTCTGCTTAGACAATTCAAACTCCTTCCCATACGACGGAACATATTTCTTAGATGTCAGCACCATGGAATTAAAGGTTAGACAAAGAGATCATTAATAAACCTCGGAGAAGCATAACTGATCTGTGGAAACTGTAATGACAACTCCAAAAGATAAAATACAAAACAACTCTTTGTCTCTCCAGCACCCTGCAGGTTTCCACCGGCAGAGATGATGGGTTCAGTTGAAAAGGCAAAGTCTTAACTTCCCTAATGGTTTCATGTAAAACCTTTCCGTTGCAAGATAAGATTATTATGGACTTGCTTATTAATTAGGCAGGCATTTTTGCAGCCCTGAATATATTTCACAGAGAGGAAAGAAGCTTTTCATGCCATTCTGTTAATCCTGCAGAAAAATCGTCCCACTTGTCCCTACCCCACACTCATGCCCCAGCCATTAGACCGAAATAGCAGCTAATTACATCAAAAAATCAACTGCTAATTATGCCAAAAGATAACATTTCACCTAAAGAAGTTTGCAGCTCCCCTGGAACAAAAAAATACTAGCTCTTTTGCTCCCATCAGTGGCATCTCGCCGAGAAGGCTGTTGGATTCTTACTCCCAAGATCGACGAATCTTAATCCGCGTGCTAACGGGGCAGGGGGCGATGCACAGAGATAGCCATGGAGACGAGAAGAAGTCCTGCACCTTAGGAGGAAGCTCTGGCTAACAGCGAGGGCACATCCTATCATCCACTGCCTTTGAATTTAGCAGCGCTCTAAATCATCTCGTAGATGCCGGCTCCTTCGCCAACCTCACTCACCTTTGTCAGCCAGAGAGGGGTTGCAAGGAGATCTCCGCTGAATGGGTCCATTTCCAGTGATTAGGAGCAGTGTCGGTGGAAAATGGAGCAGATGTCATTAGACTTCATTACAGAGCGCAGCTCATCTTCTGGCTGCCGGCGTCGTGTTTATTCGTTAATAATGGGTAAGCTTTCCAGGGCTGATGCTTCTTGCAGACGAAGCGGGGAGGTGGCTTTTTTTACTGAAAATGGAGCACTAAACGACAGAGGACCAGTCCTATACTTCTCGTTCCTTCAGGATTATGCTAAACAGGGGAAAGTCAGATGTGCCATGGTTTGGGTTCTTTAGCAAGAAACTTTCTGCAGCTGCCTGGGATGGGGACAGCGCAAGCATCCGTGCTGCAAAGGCCCCTCAGCATCAAACCTCATCTGTGACACTCCTCCCGATACTGGGAAGGGATCTCAGTGCAACCCATCGATTAAAAGGCAGCCCAGCTCACAGAAAAGCTCAGCAGCCACGTGTCCAAGTTCCTCTGTTGCTTTCTGAACTACAAAACAGCTACTTTCTAAACTACAAAACCACTCCGGCCCAGAAGTGGACATCACGAACCTAACCAACCAATGCTACCAAAGCGCTTTGGTGCTCCTTATCTCTCCCATTCTTCTCCTGCAGCGAAAGATAGTTGGGGCTTTTGGTCTATTATGATAGATAGGAAGTTTATTAGATACTTCAGGGACTACCTGGTGCCCCCAGGTGGCTGAGGGATGTGGAGAGGAGCTCTGTGAGCTTATCTGCACCAAACCACTTACAGGGAGGTTGGAACTCAATGATCTTCAAGGTTTCTTCCAACCTAAACCATTCAATGATTCTATGATTTCCAGGGACCTGGCCTCTCCAACACACCAGTCCTTCCAATCCAGTGTTGTTATTCTTGGCTGGAAAGCAATATAGTTAATGCAGACAGTGATTATCATCAAGTATTCACAAAATGTCACACATTCCTACAGCACAGTGGAAACCAAAAATGTTTGGGTTTGTGTCGACATGTTAATGAAATTGAAATAAACACTGTATTAGGAACAGTAAAAGATTGCACGTCAAATCAAACCATTTCAATTTAAATATTTCACTATACCGACCCTGAGTTTCCTAAATTTCATTTCAGTTCTACTCCAGTGTTATTTCTTTTTGGTTAGGCAAACAAACAAAATCCATTAGTGCCTTCGCTCTGCAAAGACAAACCTGTGTCAAAAGAGATTTGATGTTCTGAAACCTGCTTCACATTGCTCCAACGTAGGGCATGACTCCAAAAAGCTCTCTCTGCTTCTTGTGTGGCATTAAGAGATTAATGTCATAAGTCTGAAAGCGTGGAGGCTTCCTCTAGGTGAAGACAGAGGAACCTTCAATCCATCCCCTCCTTCACCCAGCACAGCATAGATTAATTAGAGAATTATAGAAACACAGAATGGTTTGGAAGAGACCATCAAAGCTCATCTAGTCCAACCCCCCGCCATGAGCAGGGACATCTTCAACGAGATCAGGTTGCTCAAATCCCCGTCCAACCTGACCTGGAATGTTTCCAGGGATGGGGCATCTCCCACCTCTCTGAGCAACCTGGGCCAGTGTCTCACCACCCTCAGCGTAAAACAATTTATTCCTTATAGCTGGTCTGAATCTCCCCTCTTTTAGCTTAAAACCATTACCCCTTATGCTATCACAACAGCCCCTGGTAAAAAGTTTGCCCCCCATTATCAGTATCTGATCACTAAAATATTAACAACGGATCATAATTTCAACGTATTTTTACCTTTCTAGAGCTCCTCTGTGCATTTTTATTAAATACTTCCCTCATCTAAATTTTTACATTTCTTTCTTTTCAAATGTTTAAAACGCTCTTTTCTACTTTCTTTGCCTGAGATGCGATATGCTGCAAGATAAACAAAACCTGGGCACAAATGCAGAATAACCCAGCAATTCCTCATCAGTGGCAACAAAGCTGGAACAGCGATATACAAAAATGACAAAGTTTTTTTAACTACATCCTCTTAGACGTTTTTTAGGGGAAAGGAGACTACAGGGAAGGACAAAACAGTCGGAATCCTGACTCCAATTGAGTTCCCTGTCCACTTCGCATTGGTTCAGATATGATGAGAAATTAAATAAGTGAAAAAATATTGCCAAGTATCCCCCTGCTGTTATTCTTCCCGCTAAGACTGCCACAACTCCATTATCCCAAGATTTTCTGGGCAGATCTAGTGCTCAGAGGTCTCTTTCCATCCTTGGGTTAAAATCCTGACTCTCAAGTATCCCCCTGCTGTTATTCTTCCCACTAAGACTGCCGCAACTCCGTTATCCCAAGATTTTCTGGGCAGATCCAGTGCTCAGAGGTCTCTTTCCAGCCTTGGGTTAAAATCCTGACTCCAAACTTCCTCTGAGCAAAAGAAGGACTTAAACTGGAGCTCCGTTTCTTTGTTCCATCACTACACTTACGTCATATATTATAGGTTTGGTCTTAATTTGCAGGAGAAGTTTAAGCAGATGGATCATGTTTTACACAATGGAAAAATTAACAGCAAATTTGGAAAAGAAGAAGTGGGGTATTTCATTTTGTCTTACTATTCCATATGAGTTAGCCAAGTTGAGAGTAATACGCAATTTCTTTTCTGCTGTAATGAAGGAAAGGGATACGTGCTAATCATATGCATATTACTCTCCCTTTTCATATAGATATTACTCTACCCCTTACATCACATAATTGCTCTTAGTACCATAATCGTCCATACCCTCAACACGACTTTTAAGGAATTTTTCTTACTCAAACAAAGCAGCATACAGATGTTTTGAGAATGGAGCTCCTAACCTCTATGTCTTCATCCCAGCAGGATGATGAAGGAATCCATCACACCGCTCTCCTTGCCAAAATACCCCTGACCCGAAAGCTCTGGAGCCGCGCTCTTGCTTCCCGTTTGCCATCTGCACAGCAGGTTACAGCCACATGCCTGCTGCAGGGACAGCTGCCCCACCACAGAGAGAACAACAAGGTCCCCCAGCCATTTATGACCCATCACCTTTTTGAGGGAAGCTACTCCTGCATTTCCCTGCCCTCTGGAGCCTAGATCACTTTTCTGGACCCTTTGGCAGAAGACTCCTTTTTCATCAGCTCTAATTCATCCCAATTTACTTTCCTGGCAGCAATTGAGTGAAACGAGGTAGCAGATAATGGCAAAGAGTGGTAACTAACTGACGACAACCACCCAAATATCTTGAAAGAATAAGCATGGAGGAGAGATAAGATGTTATTTCAAAGTTAAAACACCTGTTAGTATTTTTTCCAAGGGCACATAGTGATAGCACGAGGGCTAACGGCTTCAACCTGAAAGAGGGGAGATTTAGATGAGATATGAGGAAGAAATTCTCTCCTGTGAGGGTGGTGAGCCCCTGGGGCTTTTTTTGAAGCTGTGGCTGCCCCATCCCTGGAGGTGTTCAAGGCCAGGTTGGACGGGGCTTGGAGCAACCTGGGCTGGTGGGCGGTGGCCCTGCCCAGGGCAGGTGGTTGGAATGAGATGGTCTTCAAGGTTCCTTCCAACCTAAACCATTCTATGACCCTATTACTTTATTTATGGTTTTTTTCCCTAAGTCTATTCACTTGTTTTGTCCTTTTGAGTTGTCCCCTCTCTGTAACATCTCCGATAACCCACAGTGAGCACAGTCTCGAAGGACGGCAGTGACGGTGCAGGTCACAGGTCCATCCAGCCCCTACCCCATCTCTGATCATCAACACCACTGGGAAACTCAGGGCAACCCTACAGAAACACCTCCCCTGAATATCATCCCAGCTCCCATCAAACCCCAATTCGTTAAAGTCCTCAGCCTGAGGGTATCTCCATAGAAAGAAAATTTGAAACATATTTGTAACTACTTTCCTGCCTCCACTCCATCTTTTCCCTCTTAGGTCTCTATCAGCGTTTCTTTTTTTAATTTAACTGAAAAAGGGGGAGTATTTTCATAGATTAGAAGGTGGCGCAGGGGTGGCTCATGGCCGCTCATTGATTTCCGTCTGAATACAAGTTTCGCACCACTTTGCCGTGTCAGGCCTCGGGGGAACAATTCAAAGAATGAATTCATATTTATTGTAGGGTTTTAAGGCCTGTTAGGTTTTATTTCTGTCAGCCACAACGGTGTCTATTTAACTAAGATGAATTATAAACATATGAAAAGCAAATCCCGATTGCAGCAGAGAAAGAGCGGAGATACATCACAAACAGCTTCATCTCAAGAGCACATGTGGCATGTGTGTTATTCCATCAAAAATGCAATCAGGAGCACAAGAAAGATATTTATGGCTGGGCTGCAAAAAGCCGTATGTTTAAAGCATGCCATAATAGGAAGAGAAAGCTAGAAAGGATATTGTAATAATCAGGGCCGGCTATACTTTTCTTGTCTTGCATCCTTGTCAAGACTTAAATTCTTTTTTATTCTTTAAAAGGGCAATTTTCAGGGAGGAAAAAAAACCTTATGCGGAAGGACTCCACCTCATCTGGAATAGTTTTTCAAACCGAAGCAGAGAGTCTTACGTCTCCATAAAATAAAAATAGAGGTTTTTTACAAATCTCATCATCACAGCCTCAAAGCATGAGTGCACTTTACTATTTTCTCTCAAATTTCTAAATAAAATGTAGACAATGGGGAGAAGAAAAGTTGAAATAATCCCAAGCTTTCACAAGCCCTTCCTTGGTAGGAACATCCGCAGCCACTGCTGAACACTTACTCCTTCAAAATTCCCGTTGACGTTAACCAAAGTTCATTAACGCTGAGGAATCCGAGTTAGGGAGGCCTCCGGGATGCTTTTCTGCACCTCCTCTGTACGTTCTTAAATGCTGAACATGCAAAATTACCATAGGGGAAACTTGGTTTTCTAAAATTGTTCCATATTAAACTGAGCTGAGCAACAAATAATCTCAGCTGCTGGAGCTGGTGGATCCCTTCAAGGTTGTTTAAAGGAGTTCTGCCGAGATTTCTGTGATAATGTTAATTTAGGTCATTTGTTTCCCCGCATTGGCGTATGTTCTCCTTCCGTTACTTGACTGCAGTCAGCTTCACCTAATGAGCCACAATCAGAGACTGAGTATTTGTTCAACATCCCAAGATTCGTTCGGAAAATGCTAACATAATAAAAATAAATGCATCCAGTTCTCCCAAAGCTTGAACTAAATCATTATTTTACTACTGACCAGACTGTATTATTTATCTTCGGCTAATTTACTGCATTCCAACAGTGTGCCTGCATCAAAAAGTTCTGTCGTTACTTAACGTGGGTGAAAGAAGGAATTGGCAATTCTGTATTTTTTTGTCATCCAGGCTCTTCTGAGGAAGCTCCATGAACGGTCTTCAGCCCAACCTCGGCACCGTCTGCACATATTCCAACCAATTATTCCCCCTCACCCACGCGCACGAACTGCAGAGGCGGCAGTTTGACTGTTCGCCCACAGAACTGATAAGGGAAAAAATACTTTCTGAAGTCAAAAAGGGTTAGCCTAATTTTGCCTTAGGAACCAGCCCTTAAAGCGATGCTAAATAGTCCGTAAAGGTCCTCAACGTCGCCCAGCGCAGATCGGCCGAGCCCGGAGGCGGCAGGGAGTTGCGGAGCCCCGTTCGCGCCAGGCAGGGAACGGCAGCGGGATGAGGGATTTCCCAGGGCATGAAACCCCAAATCAATCAGCTGAATTCAAAGGCCTCTCTGGGCCTTGTGTGCCATAGAACCTCGCGTACCCCTGGGAGACACCGTCGTGTTGCGCTCGCTCCTCATCGAACTATGAGCGAGACAAACGACGTCAGATTTGTGCCTGTGGCAGCACCATCAGGACCGGCCGCGTCCAACACACTTCTTTATGAGTCGGTTCTTTCGAGGGTGGCACAGGACATCAGGGCCGCCCCCTCCTTCTCTCCGCTTCATTTTCCTGGCCTGACTTGACCAAATTATTCATATTACGGGTTCTGATACTCACAAACCTTCCTTTGCCCCTTCTTTTTGCCCTGCCCTCCAAAGAGTAGGGCATTGCTCTGCCATCCCAGTCCACCCACACCGCCCCTTTCTCCACCGCTGTCCCCACCACGCTTTGGGAGAGCTGAACCCCCATGGTCCTGCGGTTCCCCAGCCTGTCCCTGACCTGAAGAGCTTTCATTTCCACGGTGGACGTGGAGCTTGGCAGTCCCAGCTACCTCGCTCAATACTTGATGGCTCGATGGAAATTCCGGAGTTTAGGATTTCACTTTTAGTCCGTGACGGGATGTTCTCGCCCCGTTTCGGCAGGTTTCGGCGCTTTGCGAGCTCCACGGATGCCTCCCCGGGTGGAAGATGGCTCTGGGTACAGACTCGTTCAACAAAATTGGCTCATTTCCACTGCTAAAACCTGATATTTTTTTTACCGGACTCAGCAGAAGTTAATGTAAATAATTGCCTGTGCTAGTACAAAGTAAGGACTCGCGCTCCGGCAATGTGCTGACTTGGACGCGCTGTAACGTGGGGGTTTGCCGAGCTCCCAGACGCACAGCTCGTTTTAATCGCGTTTCCCAACATCCGAGGGACTTTGCATAGAAGCTCACTGTCCCGAGCACTTCAGGGGGGTGTTTGTGCGTGGGATGTTGGGATAAACCGCGTATCGCTTTTAGCCGATCATAATTTGTCTTTCGGTTTGGCCCACAGCTCAAAGACAGCCATCAAATATTTTTAGGACCATCGTAAAGACTGGTCGGGAGTTCAAATTCAAGAGCATGAAGAATTCTTCGACAGATATAAAAGATGCCATGTAAATATAGGATCCAAGGTTTGGGAACAAATAAATCACAGGGAAAATAATTTAATATTACCTAATATTTTAGAGGAAAAAAACCAAATTTTTTTTAACCTCACTCTCAGGCAGTTAACAAACATAATTTGATGTAATATCAAACATAAAGAAAGATGCATAAAACATAAGATGAGAAGGCTTTGAGAAAAGCCGGATCTTTCATTTAGTTCTTTTATCTCATCACGCAGTAATTTGAAGTGAAAAAAACGCCCTTGGCACTGTTTAGCAACAATTCATCAATCTTTTCTCAGCGCAAGTCAAGTGCTCCGTACTTCAATCCCCGATTTTGGAGGGCCTCCTTTCTTCCTTTGACTTTTAACTTGGGCTCCTCGCGGCTTTTTTTTTTGTTTGCCGAGCAGTGTGGCAGGTTGGGGTCACGGCGGAGGCGGCAGATTAACCGGTCCCGCTGAGCAGGGAAACTGCTATTGCCAATCCTCGGCGAGAGAATTAATAAATGCCCTCATTAAAGCAACTTTGGGAGCTGGATAATGTTTCGTGTATTTCAGAAAGACCCATTTTATGCTGGAAACCAACAGAAATCCCACTGCCCCTTAATGCAGGCAAAACATTTACCTAAGTGAATTGAGCAGGTTGAGATGGCAGCGGAAATCTGGAATAATGCCACTGAATCGTATAAAGGAAACCTGGGATTTTCTGTTCTGACGGATCGGAGTTTCGCCTGGCGAATGGGGGACTGAGGCCGTTTCATTCTCACGTGCAGAGATCCTCTAGCGTAAAAGAAAGGTCTCCCCGGGCTGGCTTACGCCGTGCTACGTTGCAGGGATACAGGGAAGCACGTGCTGTGCACAGAGGGTTTTGCTAAACACTGGCTTATGTATCATTAATAGCAAACAGACCACGAACTTTGATTTTAATATAACACTACTTAGTTGTAGCATTTGCCATTTAATGAATGCTGAAAGCAATAATAGGCTAAAATCTGGGTAAGGGCTTTTTTTTATAGCGCAGGCTATTACCACTGCATCCAACGGGTCCATCTACGCATTATGGCTCAGCTTTCGCAAAGGGCAATGGCCCGAATAAATGTCTCTCGCGCCGCGGCCGCGTTCCCCCTTCCCCTCACCCCAACCAAAGGAGGTGCTGAGCTCCGCTAACGCACCTTTCATCAATTCTGCCCAACTGGCACAAACTACTTAATCCTGACGGACGGCTACGGTTTACGGAGCCCATCTCATCTGCAGGCAGAATTTGGAAGCCCTCCTTCACCGGCAGCATCCCGATGAAGGTCTCTGTATCGTTACCACCTGCTGAATTCATTAGATGGAGAGGAAAGAGAGGGCGGACTGGGATCTACGAACCACCTCCTCATCTTGTTGTGTCAAAAAATAAATTCTGGCTTTTTTTCTTTGACGCATCCTGAACTTTTGTTCCTTACTAAACATGAACTCACCTCCAAGGTTGAAAACTCAGGCAGGCTTCTTTTTACGGTTTTAAGGCAAAGGAAGGAGAAGGAGAACAAAACCAGGACAAAAATACCCTCTTAGAAAGAAAATTAACTTCCTTGATGAATGAAAAGTCAGTGAAGAGCAGATGCAAAAAAAGACGCTGCTAGCAGAAGACATCAGATGTGTCTGTTGAGGAAAAATAAGATGGAAGTGGGGATAACTGGTTTAGGAGGTCTCCGACTATTAGTGAGGCACGAGCAGTTTTAAAACAGTGACGATTTAACTGCTTTTAAGAAAAAAAGAAAAAAAAAGGAGTAAGGAACAGGAGTTTGTTCAGCCAAGAAGGAAGGATGCAATTTGGGAAAAGCCCATGCAGCAACGAGCTTTGGTACGGGTGGACCAATAGTCGTTCTCCTCGTCCTGAATGGGTCGGTGGCATTTCCACAGGGCTCCCACACCGACCTTTCTTCTGGTAAGAACCTCTGATCTTTCAAAGAACCATCTTTGGAGAAATCATCCTCCTGTGGTCACAGCCCTCGCTTCCAAACTTCCGGGATAAGGCGCTGCCACCCCACGATTTGTTGGGAAAGCCCCAAAAAATCAATCAGGGGAGTCAGGCTGTTTCCGAAGCCAACAAGCAAAGCAAAGCTAAACACAGCCAATAGACTCCTGAACTGCCATTTAGAAATGAACAGCAAAACAGGCAGTGATTTCTTCCTATAAGTACCTCTCGGTGGTTCCTATCAAGAAACGTCTATTTTAAAACACTTCGAAGGTGTTTTTTGGGCTTCATCCATCGCCTGAATGAAGGGGCCGCTTCTTTTAGTGTAATTCATACAAACGCTTTTTGGAGCTGTGAGAAAAACAAAATTCCTAAACCAAAGTTAACTGCACCCAGAGCATCCTCCACCAGCACCGCCAGACACTGCGAGCATCCGCGTGTGTCCCCCGCGCCGTCACAGCACCAGCACTCATCCAAACGCACCAAAATGTCCTACCCAAATGCCATCTCTGCCCTGTAATATTCTCGGTGAGTTCAGCTTTGGGATTTTCAATGCAAGTCCCGTAATAAATCTTGCCACGCTTCCGCAGTTTCCTTATGACAGTATCGCGCACAGATCTGCTTCATGTATTACCACTGTTTCATGCAATCCAAATATACTCTTAGAGCAGCAGTGCAGCTATAAACACAGGTATCAGCAAATTCATTCTGCATTACGACTGCCATAAATCTATCAGGACTTGTCAGCTGCAGAAGGGTCTGAATCGTCCATAAAGCGACAAGTGCTTAAAGCTCAGAAATCTCAGTAACACCGAAACAAAATCAAAAGCACATCGCTAAATGTCGCGGGTCAGAAACAGCCCCGGTTTTAAAGGAGAAATAAAAGAGCAGCAAAACCAATGTAACAATTCCCTTTCTCTGCAGAGAGAGACAGGTGGCAGATGGACTACGCCGTTAAATGTCAGTGCTACAACTGAGAGCCCCACTCAGGGGGCTGCGCACCCCGGCCCATCACCTGCCCGTCAATCTCATGGAATCCCAGAATCCCAGACTGGTGAGGGCTGGAAGGGCCCTCTGGAGCTCCCCCAGTGCCACCCCCCGCCAGAGCAGGGGCACCTCCAGCAGTGGCACAGGACGGCGTCCAGGCGGGTTTGGAATGGCTCCAGAGTGGGAGACTCCCCCCCCTCTCTGGGCAGCCTGTGCCACTGCTCTGCCACCCTCACAGCAGAGAAGTTCCTCCTCAGGTGGAGATGGACCTGCCTATGGTCACGTTTGTGCCCGTTCCCTCTTGTCCTGTCACTGGGCACCACTGAAAGAAGACTGTTCCCATCCCCCTGGCTCCCTCCCTTGAAGGATTTATCAGCATTGAGAAGATCCCCCCTCAGTCTTCTCTTCTCCAGACTACAATCCAGAGATCTCCCCCCAACTTCAGATTCTCCCACCCCAAAGGGGTTCTCCACACATCCAATGGCTTCCCAATACCTAACTAGAGCATCTAATTCATCATGTCCAGTATTTTAGGCTTTTCCTTCTTCAGGATTTAAGGACATGAGGCAGGAAAGCAGGAGAATATATAGAGTGCGAGTGGGATGCCAAAAGCTTTGTCTCTAAATCAGTCAGGAGCACAAGCCCTGTTAGCGACCACCTCCTACGACTCCTTTGCTCCACCCAAGGCCACACATCATATTCATCATCGAAACGAAATGATCTCTTAGCCTTCACTGTGGGCAAATCCGATTGAGGAAGGGTTGTGGTTTCCGAAATGATCTCATTTTGGTGTTTTATATCAAAAACGGTTGTTTCGAGGGGTTTATGCATTATAGTCTGCATTCGATTGCGGTGGATCACTGAATAGTGCAGATCAGCCCCGTGCAAAGAGAGCTGGTGAGCAAAGCCGGGGTGCAATAGAATCATACAACCATAGAATGGTTTAGGTCAGAAGGGACTTTGAAGATCATCAAGTTCCAACCCCACTGCCATGGGCAGGGACACCTCCCACCAGCCCAGGTTGCCCAAGGCCACGTCCAGCC
>NW_009647017.1:119846-124974 GCF_000708025.1 Charadrius vociferus | reverse complement strand
AGCAGAGTTGAGGGGCAGAATCCCCTCCCTCGCCCTGCTGGCCACACTTCTTCTGATGCAGCCCAGGATGCGGTTGGCCTTCTGGGCTGCGATCGCACATTGCCGGCTCATGGTGAGCTTCTCGTCCATCAGCACACCCAGGTCCTTCTCCTCAGGGCTGCTCTCCAGCCATTCCCCACCCAGCCTGGAGTTGTGCTTGGGATCGCCCCGACCCAGATGTAAAACCAAATTAATAAAGTTGGGCTTCAGAGGTGCAGAAGGATCTCTTTCCAGCCCTCGGCGCAATCCAAACCCGCAGCTACTTCAGCTCCGTCGGCGGGAGGAACTCTCGAGGCTCCTGCTGATTAAAGCCAGGAGCTGAGACAGAGGATGGGCGTTGCGGGACGGCTGCATTCATTTTGCATGAAGCAAAGGCGTGATTGCATCTCATTTGACTGCACAATGGAACAGGAGGCAAAGTAAAAGAAGCAGCAAGAGGAAGGAATAGAAAAGCCCTGGATTAGTTTCCTTTAACGAGGTAATCCTGACGGAAAAAAGCGGCGCGCTTTAATCATCTGTGCCGCGCGCTACATCTTCTACCTAAAAGAAATGATTTCTTGTCAAGACATAAATGGTCATGTTTCACTGAAGGAAGTGGAGTCTCACTGGGGGACGTAACGAGGCAAGAAGGAAGAACGTTATTGCCTGGGACAGCCGAAGCTGAATTGGATATCGCACCACAAAGGCACCTGAAAAACACACAATGGGGAAAAAAATCTGCGCTGACAGGTAGGGAGGAGTAGATTAGATGACCGGAATACCCTCTCTATCTCGACTCTTTATTATTCTATGAACCCATTTGATTCTCAGGAACAGTTCAAATTCCTGCCCCAACAAAGGCTGGGTTTAAGCTTGGCAAAGAAAAAGGCAAACCTCTGATTTTTATTATCCCTCTAACTCCTTTTGACAGAGCTCCTCAGGTGGCGACGCGAAGAGCGTATTGAAAGCGCCAGAGAAAGGGTGGGCTGGGGCCAGGATGGTAATGAGAGGTGGGGAAATGGAGCAGCTCTTCTATCTCGCGCAGAGACGGTAACACTCATTTTAGGTAATGTGTCTACAGTAACCCAAATAATCCAGATCGGAGGGAATGGCAAGAATCAATCTCAGCAGCAGGTAGAAAGCGAGTGTCGCCCAAGAGGAGGCAGCCAGCAAAGCGGGTTGCTAGCGTTACCGTGACGAATGGGAAATTCTGCACAACGCTACAGGTGCAGGACGGGGAAAAACTCGCTTGTCTGCAGAATGCCAAGAGCTTTGGAGGCACCCGGGAGCTGCCTCACCGTAAAACTGCCCCATCCCCTTCCGCGACCCTACCCAAGGGGGCAAGGGAAAGGGAGAGAAGAGATATTCCCTATTTTCTTTACCACCTATTAAAAAAACAGCAGAGAAAGGAAACAAATCTTTCCGCTGCTGGGAGTGCAATGGATGCTCTTTGCAGAGTACAGCCTCACGAAGCACAGAGGGCTTTTCTTCCTACTTAGACGCAGGCAGGCGCAGATAGAGGAAGCTTGGAGAGGGAGCATCTGAAGGATCCGCTATGGAAAAGCCATCGGTCGGTTGGCAGAGACGACTTTTGGAGCAGCAGTTTTCTAAGTGGGAAGGGTAAGCAGGTCAGCAGATTAGAGAAAAGACTTAAAAAGCATCAACGATGCTACTTGACGCTAAGATGACAACGGCGAGGGGCGTAAAAAGTCAGAGCTTCTTCTAAGCTCAGCTAGCAGAGGAGTGGGTGGGATGAGCTGGATCTGTCTACCAAACAGCGGGAAAACTAATAACAGTTGCAGAGGCAAAGCTAACCGGGGGCGGGAGGGAAGAGGTAACGCAGCATCTTCACAAAGCCTGGGGAAGTTTGGAGGGAAAAGTTGGACGCTGGCCAGCCACTATTAATAATAACCAGTGGTTGCAGGAGATTTGCACCTATACACATAGATACAATTTGTGGTTCTGCTCGCACCACCTCTCAGAGTGCTTATATTAATAACCTTCATCTTACCAAAACTGGTAAGACATTCGATGAAGCTCAGAGCTGGGAAGAACTGAAGGATTTGAAGCCTCAAATAAGCCTGCTGTGGATGTGCTGCTGTCTGGGTCTGGAAGAGATGAGGCGTTTTACTTTTTTTTAACTTTTTCTTTTTCAAGTTGGAAAATAAAACTAGATTAGAACAAAAAGGAGACGAGAAGACTTTATGGAGAATTGAGGAACCCCATTTCTGTTGCTCTTCATGTGCTCCACCAAAGGGATAGTTTATTCTGGTGGCACAAGAGACAACAGGCAACTGCAGCCCGGTGCTTTCGCCTGGGCCAAATCCTGCCATATAGAATCATAGAATGGTTTAGGTTGGAAAGGACCTTGAAGATCATCGAGTTCCAATCCCCCTGCCATGGGCAGGGACACCTCCCACCAGCCCAGGTTGCCCAAGGCCACCTCCAGCCTGGCCTTCAACACCTCCAAGGATGGGGCAGCCAAAGCTTCTTGGGGCAACCTCTTCCAGTGCCTTACAACCCTCAAAAGTGAAAAACTTCTTCCTAATGTTTAATCTAAACCTGCCCTCTTCCAGTTTAAAGCCATTCCCCCTCGTCCTGTCACAGCATGCCCTAGTAAAAAGTCCCTCCCCAGCTCTCCTGGAGCCCCTTTAGGCACTGGAAGGCAGCAATAAGGTCTGCTCGGAGCCTTCTCTTCTCCAGGCTGAACAGCCCCAACTCTCTCAGCCTCTCCTCATAGGAGAGGTGCTCCAGCCCTCGGATCATCCTCGTGGCTCTCCTCTGGACACGCTCCAGCAGGTCCATGTCCTTCTTATGTTGGGGGCTCCGGAGCTGGAGGCAGTACTCCAGGTGGGGTCTCCCCAGAGCAGAGCAGAGGGGCAGAATCCCCTCCCTCGCCCTGCTGGCCACACTTCTTCTGATGCAGCCCAGGATGCGGTTGGCCTTCTGGGCTGCGATCGCACATTGCCGGCTCACGTTGAGCTGGCTCATATACCCAAAAATAAGAAAGACCAATTTTATAAATGCCGCTATAGGGTGTGTAGATAACAGAAAATAGATTTTTTTTTTTTTTTTAAAAAAAAAGGCGCTTTTTGGTTTTATTTTGTTAGGATTTCAACTTCAAAGGAGAACATGCACATTAGATTAATAAGGTACACCAAGCACCCGGTGTCTGTGTGTGCTCCTACATAAAGGAATCAGAGTCTCTAGCGTACGGTGGCATCACACTCTAGCACCCCATGGGCGCCTCCACGCTGGATCGGGGCGGTGAATGCATTACTAAAGAAACATTAAGAGGAAGCATGCAAGACGTGGAAGATAAGCAGTGGCCAATGGAAATTTCAAGAGAGGTACAAGGATCAGCTAACGGGAGACGTGATATTTTCAAAGCCTGGACAGCAGTGGAAAAAGCATCCTGTCAGGGAGAGGAAGATAAAAGCGGTAAACAGGGCAGTAAAAGTGAACCGCAGATAAAATAGGGAAGAGGGGAAACCAACAAAGGCAGATCTGACATTTCCAACG
Organism: Charadrius vociferus; assembly: GCF_000708025.1. Lineage (NCBI taxonomy): Eukaryota > Metazoa > Chordata > Aves > Charadriiformes > Charadriidae > Charadrius > Charadrius vociferus. Next base: position 121,434 of record NW_009647017.1, on the reverse strand, counting down.
CTCTGCTGAAAGGCACTTAGGTTGCGGGGATGTCAAAGGCTGAGTCTATTTTTTCCCGCAAAACTTAAAAGGACCACGCCACGGGAGTTTGGAAACCAAAGTCTCTGCCACCTTCACATGTTTTGCCAAGTAAAAGATCCGTCTGGTTATTTGAGATATTCAGATACACACTTCTCTCTGGCAAAACGCATCAGAAGGAGAGCAAATCCGGCCAGGTAGGAGAGCCCAAAGCTTTTCTGTCTCCTTTGTATGTTCACATTTCACATGAAAATGCTATCCATGCATTTAAATAGGGTACTGATGTCATGGGCACGCCAGAAAATCCTCTCAGTGTCTGGAAGTAAAAGGATCATAAATATTACCAAAAAAACCCACCAGCCAGACAAGGATAACACGAAGTGCTACTGCTAAATGCCACAAGGATCAAATCAGATGTGCCGTGCTGAGAGCACCCGCTTTGTTCCGGAGCTCTCCTGTGGCACCCAGCCCTTCCCCGGCTGCTGTTTACACGATCATGGTAGGATCTAAACCTGGCTCATCCCCCTCAGACAAGTGGATTCCCCCCAGTTTTAATCATGCTGCTCCAGCGGGGCAGGAAAGGCAGGAGCAGCCACAGCTTTTGGATTGTGGCTATTTCTAAACAAGACATCTCCAAGATGATTCAGTGCAGCAGCCACAGGACTAAATTTACTCAATTCTTAGACTCATAGAATGGTTTGGGTTGGAAGGGACCTTGAAGATCATCCAGTTCCAACCCCCTGCCCTGGGCAGGGACACCTCCCACCAGCCCAGGTTGCTCCAAGCCCCGTCCAACCTGGCCTTGAACACCTCCAGGGATGGGGCAGCCACAGCTTCTCGGGGCAACCTGCGCCAGGGGCTCACCACCCTCACAGGAGAGAATTTCTTCCCAGTATCTCATCTAAATCTGCCCTTTTCCAGTTTGAAGCCATTCCCCCTTCGTCCTATCACTCCATGCCCTCGGAAAAAGTCCCTCCCCAGCTCTCCTGGAGACCTTTAGGCACTGCAAGGCCGCAATAAGGTCTCCCCAGAGCCTTCTCTTCTCCAGGCTGAACAGCCCCAACTCTCCCAGCCTGTCCTCCCAGCAGAGGTACTCCAGCCCTCTTTGACTTTTTTTGTCTTTCAAGTCCATAACACATTTGTGAATATTGCTTTCTCATATTCCCTGAGCTTTCTTCTTGCTTTTCCTATTTTTTTGCCCCTCTACCTTTCCCCTCCTCCTCTGTTTTGCTCATGCTGGCACAGGTTTCCCCCTGGCTCGTACAAACCTCATCCGTCCCACAGGCTCCCTGGCGAGTGGCAGCAGAGCGGGCCGGCTACATTCCTGCAAGCCCAGGGCTTGGGAGACGGCGTGGACATGCGCCAGTGCTCATAAATAGGAAACTATCAGTGACCATGCAAAGCAGGGAAATTGCAGAACAAGATAAGACTCACAGTATTCCCATAAGCTGATTTTGGATAAGGATATTTACCAAGGGGAAAAAAATGGTTATCCTTCAATGCGTATCTCTCTATGCAGCCATACACATGTTTGCGCAGGCGCTACGCCGTGTGTAAAAGGTGACAGGAC
>NW_009647017.1:109897-119725 GCF_000708025.1 Charadrius vociferus | reverse complement strand
ATCACCTGTGAGCACAGTCTTTTTGGCCATTCCAAGCTATTACTTGCTATGCTTTGAACGTATTCGAACTTTTCTGAGCCTAAAAACCATTGCGCAACCATCCAACTGCTTTGGCTGCAGTCACCAATCGAGACCGTAACGACTGCAGGTAGCTGGCACAGCACGTCGTCTTCGAAGACCGCTGATTCAGACCTGAAAGGCTGAGAAAAAGGGAGACCTAACAAAGTCATTCGAGAAACCAAATGGCTTTGGGAAAGATCTGGAGCAGCTGAGGGTCTGAGACTCACCCACGATAAATTGGTGTGGGGAGAAGCTTTGGCATCAGGAGTGAATTGAGATTTGTAATCCAAACTCCGAAGGAATCACTGTCTGTGTACTATCCCCATTCTAACTAGATGATGATCTTCCAAATCAAAAATAAAATCTGAAACAACGGCAGAGATTGTGCGCGGCTCTATGGACTCGGAGGGATAAGATACAACAAGGCTGCAGCTGAAAAGCATCTTTATGATCCGCTGTGCAGCCAAGCGAGTCAGGACCGGTTTACTGGAAAGAAGGACACTCACAGCACTTTGCAGATGAATCTCGCAGTGATTGCTATCATCATCAAAGATGCAATGGAATTGATTAAAGTGAAGACATCTCCTAGAAAGAGTCTGCATAGAAGGATAACAATTAGCAATTTTCCTCAAACCAGCAAAGCAGCACTCACAGGATAAATTAGAGGCAGCAGCTTCACATAGCGATTCAAGTACCACCGAGGCCAGAAAAGAGGCAGCAGCTCCTCGGTCATATATTTATCAGGAAATAAAATATATTATCAAGGAAGTGGATTATCTAGAGATACCGTTTCTCTCTTAGGGAAACACGCAATTGAAAAATGAAGATTTTTGACTATAACGTATAAGATTTACTCAGCAGCTTTTGAAACTGTCTCTTGACTACACAGCCATCGCCTTGCTGAGGACAGGGAACAAAGGAAGCAGGAGAAATCTTCTCCTCCAGTGGGGCGAGGGGATAGAGGAGCAAAGGGGGTTAGGAAAGAGTCATTACCTCCACATTTCCTTTTTTTCCTTTTTTCAAGAAGTTAAAAAAGCTTCCCCCAGCTACCCCAGGGGTCCTGCTGGGGAGTTTTGCACCCCAGACTTCCAAATATTTCACGAAAGGATGCTGGAGATGGTACTATGCGTACCACCCTTACGTAGAATTGGGAATTTAATGACTTTGCCTATGCAGTAACAACAGCAGATGAGATCAGCCAGATTATTTAAAAAAAGAAAAAAATCCCCACGTGCCAATCCTTTGCTTTTCTGAGTACAAAGACCCCGAGGAGGAACTAATCCACTGACCCTTTTTATGATGCACAAAGGTTTCATCCAGCCTACTTCACTTTTCTTGCATTTTCTAAACTGGATCTCTTGCGGTGCTTTCATCACCTCAGACTAAATCTGACTCCTCCGCTTGGGAGAGCTCCTGGGAGACCACGCCGCTCCTCTGCTTTAAAGTAGCATTGGAGATGAGGGAAGGAAAATAAATAACTTTCAGCCAAGAAAACAGAAAACAAGAAACCCAGCTGGCAGTACCCATCTGTTTTAGGTATAGCAAAAGGGCTCGGGGTGAGGAAGGCAAGCACGGACTGAAAGGACACGAGAAAGAAACTCCCACCTGAGTCAGCCCAACACCCCAGCAGCACTGCTTTGGCCGGAAAGATCGTCAAGTTGTAATCAGAGAGACGAGAAACATCGCTGCTACAAACTGCAGCTAGGATAACGCTGAGACAGTTTATCGTTTTGTAAGGAGGATTTCAGCCTTCGGGGTTTTCACCCCCTATTTACGGCACTAATCAGGTGCTAAGGCATCAGCTTTTAAAAGCTACCAAAGGCACTGATGGCAAAAGCCTTTCCGTATATCTACATTCTTTTTGTGCTTCCTCTAACACACGAGTCAGATAAAAATCCTCCCAGAGAATACAGTCTCTTCTCGCAGGGAGACCTGATGCTTACATGTGCTGTCAGCGGGATCCTGGATTCATTTCTACACAAGTCAAAAAATGGAAGGTAACGTCCATGAGACTCTTCTCCTTCCTAATCTCGAGTGAGAAGGGAAAAAAAAAAACACACAACTTCTCCTAACCCTGGAGGAAAAGCCCAAAAGCAGAACTTGAAGATCTTGCTGAAGGTCTGGATCTCAGCCAGTCCAGCCCAGTGTTTTCCCGGGCACAGAGAGGGAGAAAAGGCACATATAACCCACGTCCCCCTCCCACCCAAGGGACAGGAGAATGCGGAACCAGCTGGAGGGGTATAGGCAACTTTCTGGGGAAAAAAAAAACAAGAAAACAGATAAATTAAAAAATAATAGGGCAAAGGCCGGTGGAGCAGCTATTGCTGGGATGAACAATGCTTCATAACTGGAGCCCCATGAAAGCCCAGCAACACAGTTTGCACACAAATGACTCTGAAGGGTCTCCCACACACTGTCGGATCCTCTGTAAGACTCATGACAACTTCAGTCAGTGGTGTAACCTCTTTGCTACAGGAATGGGACCTTCCCCTCATTACTGGGACCTTCCCCTCGTTACTGACACCAACCCCGCAGCTCAGGCCTGGCTAATCACAGAACCGTTTTGGTTGGAAGGGACCTTTAAAATCATCAAGTCCAACCATCACTCTAACACTGCCAAGTCCACCACTAACCCATGTCCCTCAGCACCACATCTGCCCGTCTTTTAAATCCCTCCAGGGATGGCGACCCCACCACTGCCCTGGGCAGCCTGTTCCAGTGCTTGACAACCCTTTCCGTGAAGAAATTTTTTCTGATGACCCAACAAGAGCATTTTTTCTGCCACAAATGAACAAGTCTGACCAGGAAAAGCAGAGGAAAAAAACCAAAAAAGACTATTTTCAGCATCGTAGGCAACACAGACTCCCAGGACCCTGCCAAATCCATCTTCTTTAGTAGCCTCCAACACCACCTTGATAACTTTATCTCCTCTGGTTGCAGCTGTACTGGAAATATATTCAGAAGAAAGACCTTTCTTTCAGAGAAAACACTACCGAAAACATGATAAAGACAGACTTACTTCTGTCTGTCAATTCCAAATGCCCTTAAAGATCTTGTGAACTTCAATGTAGGCAGGGCTTGAATTTAAATGCCAACTGCAAATGCTGTCTGGGACGTACATCCCTGGCAAACAAAGGAGAAAATACTTTTGGCAAGGGTTTCCAGAGCTGTCTAGTTAAATAAGCACCTCAGGAAAAGAACTAATAAGATGGAATAATTTTGAGATGGACCGGCAATGAAAGTACCCTTTCAGAGGTCAAAAAAAGTAGAGGGCTAATACTGGAACAGCTAAAAACTGAGCGAGTGAGATGTCTAAGAGGAAAGCAGAAGTATTTTTAGACATATAGATAACCTGCCAGGTTAGATGCTTCTTTTTATTGCTATTTAAGTTTCTAGAGCTGGAGCATCATCAAAGGAGATGGTGAGATCTCAGCCACAGCCTACTTCTCAGGTCAGCAATTAGAGCATTCTCGCAGCAGGAGAGAGATGTGTCTTCACACCCTCTCCAGCACAAGAAGGAATTTGACCCGCGGTCCGAAGCATCTGAAGCAAGTAGCCTGCTGAGATATGAGAGGCAACGATCTTCCTCCAGCAGTTTTGCTGCCTTTTAATTGCTCTTTTTCATTGAGTATTTCATTTGGAGCCCAACGGAACATCGCGCATGGAGTGAAAGAAAACGCTGAACATTGTCTGTTCCAACAGCTGTTCAGTCCTTCATCCTTCTGCATCAGCAAGTAGGCTGAAAAAGCAGTTATTTACAGAACCATTTCCATGAACAAGAAGGGAACATCTACCCAACCTTCTTTCAACCACCCACTCTTCTCCCTTGAGCTCCTCACCCGTGGACGTGGAAGGGAAGGGGGGAGAAGGAGGGAGGGTGGTGCCCAGTAAGACCTGTAACTGTTGTGCTCACGGGAGCAAGCCACAGCCACCGAGACCTCCTCACGTACAACTCCGGGGATACGATTCTGCACACTCCAGCAATCTGGGAAATCTATTTGACTACAGTACCATCTACTGCCATACAGTCGGTGTGCTGATTAGAAGAAAAAAGGTGAACCTACTAATACGTGTGTGCAGATACCTGTTTGCTTCTCCACCTCCTTACCAGTGAGCGCAGAATCCCAGTCTAAAATGTACTTTCCAAAGAGTAGTTCAGTCCAATATGATTTCCAACTGACGCTTCTATTTGCTTTATTATCTTGGGTATGTTTAAAGCTCTTTTACTCTTAAAAAATAGCCAAATAAATAAAAGTAAGGAAGCGGAGCTTATCTTTAGACTCGTTGAGATTTATTTCCCTTGTGGGTTTTACTAAATACAGAAGGAACCTGACCCCAAAACAACAAACAGCAGACAGCTATTTAATTAAAGTAATTCCTGCCTGGATGAGCCTCACCCACCAACTCCACTAAATAAGGTGCTGGGTGTTCCCGAGCCGAAAAATTAGATGGTTAATAACTACGCGGGGAGGCACACTCAACTGTAGTAAGGCTCGTGGGAGGATGATGGTTTGTGGCTAGAGGACAAAAGATAAACAAATGTGGATGAAAAAAAAGAGATAAGGAAGGTAGAATTCAAAACGCAAGGCCAAGGAAGAAGCGGAGATGCGTGCCAAGACACGAGGGGAGACAATCGAGCTGCAGGGACGTGACAGGAATGAGCAGCGGGGAGATTTGTAGAGGGTTTTTCTCCTGGTTCCAGATCAGCAGTGTGAAAGATTACTCTGTTTGTCTCGTAACACGTTAAGGAAATCCTTCAGCCAACTTCTCTTGAAAAGAATATTCACGGCGAGAGAAACGAGGAGAAGCGGGAGCCGGGATGCTGGATGTAGGTCAGGGATTAAACCAGAGCGAGGATGTGCCAGCCTGGGGGATGGGAGAAGGGGGGAGAGGAGAGGGCATCCTCCAGCTGGGGACTTACTCACTCATTTCTTTGCAAATAGGAGGAATTATTCTTCGTTTTCAAGAGAAATTATCAACGCCCACTAGGTATTTACCTAGAATACGATCCACATCTTCTCCTATGCATCAGCCTGTGTACCTATAGCTACGTTGGTACCGTGGTACCCATACAGATTTTCATCTACTCTTTAGGTGAATATAATTCTTGAACCTTCCTCCAAAGCAAGAAAGTGACCAAAGGAAAAGACACCAAGAAAGGTGTCCTGGCACCGAGGACACTCGCTGGCCCTAACATCCCTGCCCAGCCTCTCCCAGCCCTGCCCATGGGGGGACCCTAGTTCAGCCCAGCCCGGGGGCATCACTCCCTGGCCCAGAGATGTCCAGATGCGACAAAAGAAATGTATTATGCCATGTATAGCTGTGGGGTAAAGAGAGAGGGTAAAAGGCACAACCCGGTTCCAATCGCCGCAGCGATGGTGCTGTTCCCTCACTTCCAGTGCCAGCTGAGATCCAAAACAAAATATTTGGGGAGTGAGAGCTGACACCCGCTCACAGCACCTGAGGCTGCAGGTCTATCCCTTGGCAAGATAATCAGGTTTTTAAGGAAAAGTCCTAAAAAAAAAAAAGATAAATGATAAATTCAGCTCTAGATCAGCTTGTGCATTTTGGCACTGACAGCACATACAAAATAAAAAACCTCGAGGCCAAATTCCTTGCTGCTGTGAAAAACTAGAAGAAAAGGGTGAAAGAACCTGGAGGGAAATGACAGAGCTCAGCTCTCTCTCCGTGCACCGTTGGGCATGGCGCAGGTTTTCCTCTTGCTGGGCCATATAAGCCGGACAAACAAAACCAGCCATCGACCAGATGATGAGGGAAATGACAGAGCTCAGCTCTCTCCGTGCACCATTGGGCACGGCGCAGGTTTTCCTCTCGCTGGGCCATATAAGCCGGACAATCAAAACCAGCCATCGACCAGAAGACGTGAGTAATAGAAATGAGTAATAAAATACTCACACTAACTTCGCACAACCACCAGCTCAGCATTTTGACGGTAAAGCCGCTGCAGGAGTTGTCACACGGAGCAAGTTTTGTCCCTTTTACTCGCAGCCGCGTCCCCGTGCGCTTGCAGCAGGGCCGTAGCGTCGGCACCGGTGACTCACGCGGCTCCTCGAATGACTCCCTTAGAAATGCCCCCAGCGTGACCCAGGCCTGTTGCATCTCCAGTCCCCTGTGACTGTCCCTGTCACGGGAACGGGAAAAGTCCCAGAGGAATTACACCACCAGATCAGCCGTAGCCCTGAAGCAGACAACAGGAGCAGACGCGTTTGATGAATACCAAAGACGCCGTGCTCTGTCCCTGCTTCATCCCCGGCTACAATCGTTAGAAACCAAAGTAAGAGACTTCACAGTCGTACTGACATTTCGGTTAGCGTTACCTGCATCAGCTCAGGACGCTCAGGCCATACACGCACAGCCCAGCGCTGCAAACCGTGAGCCTTATGGTGTGCCTTAAACAGCTCTGGGTTTTTAAACACGGTGCTACCATAACTACAATAATTACCAGAATGGCAAACGACAGCAACTGAGGCCTGTAGAAAAGCAAAGGCCAAGCGGACATGCGGTTCGTTTACCGATGCTCTTGCTCTCCCTGCCTGCAAGAGGCACTGAGGAGGGCATCCCCAGCAGCGATATCCACCTCGGCCATCTCTGATGCCGAGTGCAATGAGTCCTGTGCGCATCAGGCAAAGCAAATGAGGAGCAAAGAGTATGTTTAAAACAAATTCCCACCTTCCTACCAGAAGAGCAACTCCCCTCCTGGCGGCCGTGCCACGACACCCCCACGAGCAAGGCAGGCTGCACATAGCTTATCCAAGGGTTTCCCCGCCAGCAAAGACTGCTCCAATTAAAACAAGACCAGATTTTGCCTCTCGTATGGATTAGCCACCAAGTTCTTTTCCTCGTGTCACAGCTTGAACCTAAAGGAAAGGTCCAAAGCACACTGTCGTGCTCCGCTGCCAATTCCAGAGCTGAAAAGCAGACCGAACTGCCATCAAAAGGAGATTCATTCCTTAATTTTTAATGTAAGAAAATCAACGCGCTCTGACCAAAGAAAATAAAAGCCTTGAAAAGAGTTCAATAAGAAGCACTCGTCTTGACGAGGCACCGATAAACAACATCAGAAAGTGCAGAATGAAGTGAACCAGAATGAGAGGAAATTGTACAATTTTGGCATGTACAGCAGTTATAAAACTAAAAAGCGGTGAACTTTCCATACAGAAACGACCATAAAAATGATTACAAAATAAAACGGATCTTTACACCACCGTTTGGTTTCCTTCCCGTTGAAGGACGGCTGCGCCAATGCCGAAGGTCCCAGAAGTCAATGGAGCCCCAAAACACAGTCGAGGTTCTGGTGGAGCCCAGAAGGGGAAGGAGCACAAGGAGCCCCCCAAAGTTAGTGGGCAAACACCTCGTTCTGCTCTTCTCTGAGCAACCGACGTCTCAAAAACAGCCTCGTAACCCCTCAGGGAGCAGAACTTTAATGCCTAAGATTGGAGCCTTTATATAATCATTCAGGGAAGCAGTTGGGTAATGAAGAAAACTGACAGTCCATAAACTGCTGGGAGGATATTTATAATACTCAGGGTCCTTCATGTACTCTGTTTTATTGATCATAAAAATAATATTAAAAAAATCAATCCATAAACTACGTATGTATACAAATACAACACACTGATGGTTCTTAAGGGAATTACGGTACAAACTTCAAACAAAACGCACTAAAATGGATCCCAAACAGCACCTGAAGGTTCACAAGCGCTCCCGTGGCTGCAGAGCCCTCGGCACCCGGAGGCACCACCATCGGCACCGCCGAGGGCCAAACCCAGGTCAACACGGCGAGTGAATCGAGTCTCTTAATAGATACATACATGGCTAAGTTCATTGGCAGGGCAACGAGGGGAAGTTCGCAGCGTAGCTCTCTGCAATACGATGGGTCTACGGATAAAAGCACCGCAGTCGGCACCGCTGCCAGCTATGGAAATTTATTGCATAAACGGTCAATCACGGCCTCTTAAACAAACCTCACCCAAATCCCCTCACTCAGCCAGGTTTCACTGATCGCTGTTCTTCAGAGAGAGTTCAGAAAAATAAAAGACGTCTTTATCTAAATCCCTTCTTTTAATAGCCCTAAATTTGCACACCACCAGCAGTACGTATTTACGTATCAAAGCCTCAAGTCCTGAGGATTTTTGCTCGACTCTTGAGAAATTTCAAGATTTGATCCTGAACTAAGGATAGCAAATTAACTTGCAACCTAAATCGTAATCATTTAAAGTGAAAGTAATACAAAGTGGACACAAGAGCCGCGACGTAAAGAAGACGGCCCTGGGAATCGTGTGGTCAAGAGGGATGCTGCGAGTGGAGGACAGCCCCAGCATCTCCCCTCCGGGCAGCTCCATCCAAGGCTGCGTCAGGAATGCTGCAAACTTGTTGAGTGTTACAATAAATACAACACCTGGAGGGGTGGGGTGGGTGGCGTGAAAAAAGTAATTTATCTGGATTAGAGCCACAAAAAACCTTAGTAAGTAGCTTCTCGGGGTCAGGGAACTCAACGGCAGTCTCCATTCCAGCACAGCAGCCGTCCCACCTAACCCAACTCCCGGGCACGTTCCTCATCCCCATTGGGTGTGCCGTGTCCCGCATTTGGTGTTCTCTACAACAACGCTTATGAGACGAGTGGCAGCATTTAATTTTTTTTTTATTTTCACCTTTTTTTGGTTTTTTCTTCCCCGGATATCTGTGCCGGCACACAGCTCAGACTGAAACACTACAGTAACCCACGGGAGCGGGAAATTTATGACACAGAAAACAGCGCCGTTTCAATAACCATTCCATCTTTTTCCCTCATTTCACATCACATCGCTAATATTACTTATTAATTTATTTATTTACACGGACCTACTCTGTGTATATATATTCTCCCGGTCTCAACAGCACTGGAGAGCAACTATTTTATTTTTTTTTCTCCTCTGAAATCTAAGGTGAAAATATGACCTGACTAAAAATGTCGCATTGAGTACACTTCAGCTGCAAAGATTCAGAAAACGCAAAGGGAATAAATTTACATTACGGTAGGATTAACAGCTAATTCATTAGATTAATTCCAGATTTTGGAGTTTATCTGGGTATAGCCTTCTACTCAATAAAAACCTCCACAGCTTCACACCCATGTTTTCATGACGATTTTGATTTGTGCATAAGAGATGGATTTAGTAGAAGCTTTGTTGTATATTTTATTGTTTTTTATCTGTCTCTCTAGTCTAAATCTCCGTATCTTAAAAACAAATAAAAGAATATTAATATTTCTGGATATCTCTCTCTGCATCTTCACGCCCGTCAAGATACGCCTTGTATTTTGTCTTCTGTGCTTATTAAGCATCTCATTGATGAACATCTCATTGGCGTAACAATGCTGAAAAGCATTTTTGTGCTGCACACAAACACCTCAGTGATTATCTTTTTTGGATACCATTCAAATCTATTTCTATACTTCAATTTAAACATTTTTTACCCAAAGAGTTTGAATTGGGTAAAACCAAAAACTTCCTGCTAGGCATGTACCTCTATTCTTTTAGAATCATACAATGATTGAGGTTGGAAAAGACCCTGAAGAACACCAAGTCCAACCGTTAACCTCACACTGCCAAGTCCAGCACTAAGCCCCGTGCCTAAGTGCCACGTCTACACCTCAAGAGGTACACGTGGGTTGGGGTGATCCCCAGCACAAACCCAGGCTGGGCAGAGAGTGGATGGAGAGCAGCCCTGAGGGGAAGGACTTGGGGGTGTTGGTGGATGAGAAGCTCA
>NW_009647017.1:108891-109722 GCF_000708025.1 Charadrius vociferus | reverse complement strand
GGGAGACCTCAGAGCCCCTTCCAGTGCCTAAAGGGGCTCCAGGAGAGCTGGGGGGGGACTCTGGATCAGGGTGGGGAGCCATGGGATGAGGGGGAATGGTTTTACGCTGGAAGAGGGGGGATTTAGATGAAGTATTAGGAAGAAATTCTTTGCTGTGAGGGTGATGAGACCCTGGAACAGGTTGCCCAGAGAAGCTGTGGCTGCCCCATCCCTGGAGGGGTTCAAGGCCAGGTTGGACGGGGCTTGGGGCGACCTGGGCTGGTGGGAGGTCTCCCTGCCCACACCAGGGGGTCGGAATAAGGCGATCCTCAAGATCCCTTCCAACTCTATGATTCTATTATGCTCCATCCTGCTCTGTCAGTGCCCCCAGCCCCACCACTGCTGCTCTGCCATGATGAGGAAGTAGCGGCAGCAATAGTGGAAGTTCTTCTTTCCTTTGAGATCACCTTTCCATTTCAAAGCACGGCAGATGCACCGTTGGTCTCCTGCTCTCTGCATTGTTCCGTCTTTCCAAATCACCGTCAGGTTAGTTTGCTTCGCATATCATTTCCCCTCTTGGAGATCCCAACAGATCATCACAGGTAATGGATGCAGTCCAAAACGCCTGGCTGCCACCGGGATGGGGGAACGGCTGCCACATTGAGCTCAGAGATTATCCAGCCATCAGACATTATAATTGGTAATATTCTGATGCCGTATGCCTTTTTCTTTTTTTTTTTTTACAGCAGATGAGATGACATTTGGAAAAAAAAAATAAATAAAAAAATAAAGACAGCTATGAGTCCAGATGGCTTGAAACCTACAACAAGGATGAAAAAACTGATAGATCTG
>NW_009647017.1:107299-108879 GCF_000708025.1 Charadrius vociferus | reverse complement strand
GAAAGAAAGGAAGGAAAGGATGAAAGGGAAAAAAAAACCCACAACGCAGACCTGGCTGGGAAGGAAGAGCACAGAGAGAAAGAAGCCTGTCGTATTTAGCAAGCCAAGCACCATAAATCCAAGAACACCCTCTTAAAACAAGCATGTTTACACCCATATTTGTAAGCTGCTGAGAGAAGTCGCAAAAATACTAATTTCATGGTGTGAGCAGAGCCTCCGATCTCGAAAACAAGTCAACTGCTATCCTCGGCTCTATTGTGAGTGCAAGACTGCGTTAGGGGGAAACACAAACCGGTGAAATGTCAAGAGCAATTAACTGCGGCATTTTTCACGCAACACAAAATGGGCAAATTTTAGAGGGCTCCTATAATTAAAGTTAATAAAAAGGAATATACAAATCCCCGAAGGACTGCAGGTGATACAAGGTTCTCCAGCCTCACCATCGCCGTGCCCTCCGCGGTTACCCAGCGCTCCGCTAAAACACTGGAAAGTGTTCTTTTGCCACATTTCTCACAGCTCTGAAGCCGAGTTTTTGAGCCACCCGGGAAACTCTCGGCAGATTTCTCTTTGTGAAATCCACTTCAGTGACCCTTTATTAACTCGGCGATTGCGGCAGCAAGCTGAGCAGGCAGAGGAGTGACACGGAGCGGGGACGGATGAAACGCTGAGCGATGTGATAAAGTGCAAGATGAGGTTTTGGTCCGGGCTCCTGGGGACGGGCTGTTTGAAGGCAGACGACGCTTTGTTTGTCACCGAGGACTGACAGGAGCCCTCGGCTCCCGCCTGACCCCAGGCAGCTCATGTATTACTCCATGCTTCGATTTAACGACTTTAAAGCGTCCATAGAAAGCTAAAGAAGAGGAACCGTTGGCAAGTAGTGAATTTACCAAAAAAAATGTGGGCAGTCGGGAAACAATTTGTGTTTCCTACTGTATTTATAGGAGAAAACGCAAAGAAAGAAAGACAACAAACAGAAAGAAGGTGGCGTCAAGGCCTCTGCCTTCCTCACTCTGCTTCCACTCCTCCTCCTCAGGGAAATGTCATCATTTTTCGGCTCTGAGATATTTTGGGTGCTGTTAGCAATGCCAGACATCCTTCAAGGTACTACTCATTGACCCCAAGTCCAGGTCTATAATTTCCCATCACACAGGCGAGTAGAGGGACAGGGAGTTACCCCCCTCTTCCAAAATATTCAAACGACTGAAGTGGAAAAGCTCTGTGGGAAAAGCAACAAAGCCCCTCCACTCCCAGAGGATTTGGGGCACTTCCAGACGGGGTGGGGGACCGGTCCCATCCCCTCGGTCTCCACCACCACCACGCAGCCCCGGGCGTAGGCTGTCAGACAAAAAGGACCGTCTCCCTCCCCGTCTCCTCCGTGAGTCATTCCTGCAGTCCCGCATCTCTCAGAAAGGCTGAGAGCGTAATACGCTGGTGTGGGTTGAGCAGAGAATTTCTTTTGACGTTAATTGAATTTTTCAGATGTTAATTTTTATCAGGAAAGAAAAAAAAAGAAAAAGACAAAGATACATTTTCAATCTGGTTTTATCCAACCCCATTTTTCTTCCCGTTTCAGCTGCTGA
>NW_009647017.1:106524-107256 GCF_000708025.1 Charadrius vociferus | reverse complement strand
CGCGGATTCTGCTCCGAGCGAGATCCCCGTACGGCAGGAAAGAGGACGGTCCCTATTAACCCAGGATATCTTTCCAATTTTCATCTCCTATTCTGCTAGTATTTTTAGAAAGCACTTAAATCTGTGTGACTTTTTGATGAGATACCTCCTGCAGCGCTGCCGGCTCCTCAGGAATACCTGCAAGAGGGAGAGCCGGAGCCAAAGCAGTGACGAAAGCCGGGCAGAGACATGATCTCCATGTGGCCTTGTCCACCATGCATTCCCCAGAAGGGTCATCTGTACGACAGGGAGCCCGGGCACTCAGTACTGTGTATGCCGTTGTTTTGTGCGCAAAGCCATAGTTTTGCTTTTAAATGGACAGAGCAGACAAATGCCCAAATTTCGGTACGCTTCCACCTCCGGAATAACCTCACGGGGTCTCTCTCAGCTTTGCTCAAAGAAGGTTTGTTCCTAGGGCTGTGGAAGTTCATTCCTGATCCAATTCCCCTTTCCTGATTCTTCTTCACAACTCAAACCCAAGGCCATGGGTTTGTGCCTCCCCACAACCTCCCCATCAGTCCAGGGAGCCAAGAGCTGGCCAACCTGAAAGCTCTGTGGCCACCAACATCAGAAGGACACAGGGCTGTTGGAGCGGGCCAGAGGAGGGCCCGGAGATGCTGGGAGGGCTGGAGAACCTCTGCTGGGAGGACAGGCTGGGAGAGTTGGGGGGGTTCAGCCTGGAGAAGAGAAGGC
>NW_009647017.1:104195-106431 GCF_000708025.1 Charadrius vociferus | reverse complement strand
CCAGGTTGGACGGGGCTTGGGGCAACCTGGGCTGGGGGGAGGTGGCCCTGCCCAGGGCAGGGGTGGGACTGGATGGTCTTTGAGGTCCCTTCCAACCCAAACTATTCTATGATTCCGTGAAAACCAAGGCCATGCTGGCTACCTACAGATGAGTCTTCACCCCCTTTCTCCTTGGGTGAGCAGAGAGAGAAATGCTTCTCAGCAGACAATCCTCCAGGTAAGAACTTCATTAAAAAAGACAGAGATAGTCACAAACAAATCTCTTTCTTGGTGAACCTTGATCTTACGACGCAGTCCACACAAGCGGCTCCATGTGCAGCATGCCATCAAACGGCATCTGTCCCGGAACCGCTCGGAAGCGGAGTACAGAGTGCCACATGGTGTCCTGAGCCTGCTCGGGCAGGGGACACGGACGGGTAAGCTGGTCTGCACTGCAATGTCTCTTATCAATTCCTTTTTTCTTTTTCTTTTTTTTTTTGGTCTTTTGGTTTTTTTCTTTGATGTTGTTTAAAAAAAGCCAAACAGCAATATCAAACAGAGCAGACCTTTCAAAAGGTTTTGATAACAGCAGCCTGTTGAGTCCTTTTTAAATGCAATTATTTTATGTGGGACTAATTCAGAGATAAAAGTCAGCTCTGTGAATAGAGCTTAAATCCATTCCTTGCAAAACAGGCCCTTGAATTACTCCTGTTTTGAATAAAGTGGTTGATACAACGCATTCGCCAGATAGCAGCAGTGGAATGACCCATTGTGAATCCCACTGCCATGCGCCTCGCAGAGCCCACACCATTCCCAGGAGGGAAAAATAAAAAGCCTGTAATGGCTTAACCTGGGGCTTGTGATGGGGTAAACCGGAGGGAAGGCAGAGGGGCGGTCGTGGGGCGGCCTGCTGGAGCGGCTCCTGCTCCCCGGGGGTCCGGACAGCGCCGGGGGTCTGTGACCCCCGACTACATTCTGATTTAAGGCTTAAATTTAGCTGCTACTTTCAAGGACGGAGCGCGGCCGTTTCTCACGCTTAGCTGGGAAAACCGGTATAAATGGGCCACTTACGAGAGTGCTTGTTATGTACGAGCACTCATACATTTGAGGATGTACCACCACTTGTTAATTTACTCTTCAGCTACAGTTGGAATTCTCTTCTGGCAGGCAGGTTTTCCGTGGAAAACCTAGTTTGTGCCGATTTCTGGGCACCTTGCCACCGACGCTGGATTATACACAAACAAGCATGCGCGTGCACACATAATCAGCGCCTGCAATCACATATTTAATCAGGAATGGATTAGGCAACCTTTACAAAGTT
Organism: Charadrius vociferus; assembly: GCF_000708025.1. Lineage (NCBI taxonomy): Eukaryota > Metazoa > Chordata > Aves > Charadriiformes > Charadriidae > Charadrius > Charadrius vociferus. The sequence continues at coordinate 105,131 of NW_009647017.1, read as the reverse complement.
CAAGCTGCCTACTGAAAAAAAGAACCACCCCGCTGAAGGAAAAAAAGAAAAAAAAGAAAAAAAGGTGTTACAAACGGTTTAACGGACTTGGCATTAGGGATGCAAACTCGCGTCTTTACCCAAATGGTACTTTCAAACCCTTTTTTCAGCTGTTTCTTTTAGAAGCAATTGACCCTGCTTTACACCACCTCTCTGGGCAGCCTGTGCCAGTGCTCCACTACCCTCAAAGTAAAGAAGTTCCTCCTCATGTTAAGATGGAACTTCCTATGTTCAAGCTTGTGCCCATTACCCCTTGCCCTATCACTGGGCACCACTGAAAAGAGGCTGTTCCCATCCCCCTGGCACCCTCCCTTTAAGTATTTGTAAGCATTGATAAGATCCCCCCTCAATCTTCTTTTCTCTAGACTAAAGAGGCCCAAGTCCCTCAGCCTTTCCTCATATGAGAGATGTTCTAATCCCCTAATAGTCTTCGTAGGTCTTTGCTGGACACTCTCCAGCAGTTCCCTGTCTTTCTTGAACTGGGGAGCCCAGAACTGGACACAGTACTCCAGATGCGGCCTCCGCAGGGCAGAGCAGAGGGGGAGGATGACCTCCCTCGACCTGCTGGCCACACTCTTCTTGATACCCCCAGGATGCCATTGGCCTTCTTGGCCACCAGGGCACATTGCTGGCTCATGGGCATCCTGTTGTCCCCCAGGATGACTCCCAGGTCCCTTTGCACAGAGCTGCTTTCCAGCAGGTCACCCCCCCAACCTGTACTGATGAAGTACACCGGTACTTCATCAGTAGAGTACTTCATCAGAAGGAAGATCCTCCTGTAAAGAAATCGCAGGACTATTCTTAACAGTGCATTCAGTAGCATCTTGCTGGCTGAGACATCACAAGGGATTTTGTGTAGCTGGCGGACAGGGATGCCTACCAGGTTGGGGCTTACTA
>NW_009647017.1:90296-103943 GCF_000708025.1 Charadrius vociferus | reverse complement strand
TGCTCCTATGCAAACTACCTGCTGATGGCCGGGCACACACATGTCCACGTAACAATGAGTTCTGGTAGATAACAAGCCGTAATAAATTCCCAGGCATCAGAAGGGAAAAGCCAACACATGCGAACTGAATTGCCATCGTCTGTGAAGTACTTCAGCAGAGCATTTCAATTACAGTAAACAATGTAATTATAGCTAAATTAAAACAATAAAAAATTAGTTTCTTGTGGTTTTGGCAAAAGCTGCTCAAGAGTTTTGATCTATTTTCCTTTCTTCTCAGGTAAACATCTTAATCCCTCACTGGTGTAAATGTAAGATATGCTCTTCCACATTGATCATCAACTGCAAAGAAACATCATTCAAGCTTCAGTATTTCTGTTCATTATAATTTTAGTTTTGCTGTAGCAAAGCTTTCCTCTCCTCCTGGAGCAGACAAGCTCTCGCAGAGCCAGGTCACCTGCCCACCACAGCGGTCACCAGCCTTTGCACGGGAAGGCTCCACTACCCGGAGGGACCTGCGCTAACAGAAGTCCCTCCAACTCACATCAAATGACCAGAGATCTAGATGATGCCAACCAAGCCAAGATAACCTTCGTACACCCCAGCACCCACAAAGGTTGTACAAATGATGGTAGACTGACAACCCACCTAGTCCCCGACCACCTCCTTATGGACCTACCACCGTCCATGAATTGGTCTAAACCCTTTTTTCCCCCCAGACACCACATGCCCCCGCACCAACCCCAGCAGCTGTGACCACAAACTCCTTCTCTGCCGCACAAAGAAGCGCTTCTTTATCTCTATTTTTAACTCACACCTTTAATTTCTTCTTCCTGACATACAAACCAGCGAGGCCCCAAACACTGGACCAAAGATGAGGAACAACAGATAACACCAAACCCAAATGTACCAGGTCGAGAGGGTGATCTGACCCCATGGCATTTCCCTGGGGCTCACATCAGCCACGTCGGACTCTCCTCCTGCATTAGAGGACTTCACCTCCTTCTCTTTCCCCACTCAAAACTCGCCACCGCCTGTAGTGGGAACAGTCAATAGGCGAGGAACGGGGAAACGTGCCCTGAATTTAATATTTAATCCCATGCCTTAGCCACAACCTGAAAGGGACACAGGTTTCGCATTTAGAGGGAAATCACTGAAAAGCTGTAGCATTTTTGTTGCCTCATCAAGTAAGATTTAAAGTCAAAAAAAAAAAAAAAAAGCGTAAGTTGGTTCATTTTGTTCTAAAAACCATCCCTGGTATTCTTCAGCTGTTTTCCAGCTCTGCAGGCTTTCCAGACACTGACTGCTAATGGATTCCAGCAAGTCCTTCCCGTTGAGTGAATGATTATTATTCACATGGTACGGCGAGGGAAGTCGTCAAGGCTAAACACTTCAATCTCTAGTCTCGAAAAGTTGGATAAACTCAGGAGTGCCGAGGGCTGGCAGCAGCTGAAGTGGGAACCCCGCTGCCCTTCGCAGCCCGGGATTGCTGGACGGTGTGATTTGGGGAAAAAAAAACCCTGATCGGAGCCTTGATCATCTGGGTTGGACGAAAAAACAGCTGGGAACAATTCTGCAATGCCCGGAGCAGAATGAATCCAAATGGTGCCCCAAGCTCCCAGCAAGATTATGGGACATCGCTGTTTCTGTCTGCCAACACCGCCCCACTACTGTAAAAAGACCAGAATAAAATGCTACTCGCATCTGCTACCCATCTGCCTCCATTTTGGTTTTTTTTCCAGCTTTCAGATATATTTGGCATATCGTTCGGGTATCCGTAGCAGTTATTGTATGAATGGGGCTATAATTTTTAAGACAGTCTCATTAATGAAACGCTGGAAAAGAGACAAGTCAAAACAGAGAACATAAAATACCCAATAGCTAATTTACAATCTTTTATTTCGGGATCTTAGCTGCATTTGCTTCATAACAAGAATATATTCTCTGCTCCTCTCTTTCCCCCATTTTCAATTTCCTGGGTTACTAAAGTTGAAAAATTCATTAATTAAAGCTCTTTGCATCCATAACTCAGGGCATAGAGCTTCTTTTCAAACCTGGCAATAAAGTGTCATTTATAGCTGGAAAGAGTTAGGGCTGGTTAGATCAAATACCAACCTAATCCCACTGAAAGAAACAACGTTGCAAAAGTAATTGCTTGTTAGTAATCACCCCCCAGCTGCAGCACCGTATACTGCTGCCTTTGAGGAGCGCAACGCAATGTCAAAGGAGATGCGCCGATAGAAAGAAAATACTCAGGAAAATCAGAGCAATCAATTTGTGCTTCAAAAGCGTAATCCAGCAAAGGAACTGGCAGGAAGAAAACTCGCCCACCACATGATGTTGAAGGAACTCAACGAGCTCCGGACTTGGGTGAATCAAGACTACAAAAAAAGACGCCTCGGTATTTTTTTTTCTTCGTTTTTCAAGATTCCGTTCAACCGAGATGGGGAAACCTATCACTGGCATGTAAACCGAGACCAGGATTCCCTCCAGTTCTAGTTCAAAGGAAAATGTTTGTACCCAAAGGTAAAAGGGCAGAAGCTGCTACCAAGCTGTAGCAGATGCCTTCACCTACTTCCCCAGCACGCAAACCTCGTCTGTGCCACTTCTCCCTGGTGGCCGTGGGCACAGATAATCCAGCATTTCCAGATAGATTTTGTGTCTTTTCTTGTGCCAAATACAAAAAAGAACTAAAATTTCATCTCTTTTTTTTTTTTTTTCCATTTGATTTTCTGGGCGTACATTGATAGACAGTACAAGGCATTGAGTGTAAACACTGTCCCTACATCTATTTTGGCAGTTAGGATAATACAACCACAACATTTTAAGAGGGTTTATCGCCACTCAGAGTGGTTTTGCCTATAGACTGCCTTATTGAGTGATGGCAAGAGAAACAATCTTATTAATAGAAGTGACCTCGCACCTTGATTTTCTCCTCTCCTTTTTCTTCTGAAGTATCCGGATGATACTAAATCCACCTCCCCACTGATTTCAGTGGGAAAGACGCAAAAAGAGCGGCACAATGCTGCAATAATTACCATTTCAGCTTGTTTATACACATGCACGCACACATACACATACTTTTTTTCTCCGCAGAAGTCTTCTGGAACAACCAACCAGCCTGGTCTACGTCTGGAAGGTCAGTTGCTTAATGATGCTTGCTTAATTGCAATTCATTACATTTCGGCGCTACGTAAATTATTACTCTCCTGCTTTAAATAGGATAAAAGGTTTTAGTTATCCTCCGCGTTTGCGTAAATAAAGTTATTTTTTCCTATCTGGGGCTGCAGCTCAGGTCTGTGTCTCCGTTCCCGGAGGGTTTGGGGAACAACCGCGATCCCACCCCTCGACTTGAGCATCCCGCCAGCCCTGCCCTTCCTCAAATACGCAGGAGTTTTGTTCTTTGGGAAAATGACTATTTTTAGCTCACGAAATATGGTATAAATCACCGTGTGGGTCAATGCTTGCTAATTACCCATGACTAAGTCCCAATTTAATGTCTACTGACATAGAGATTTCCAAATAATAATGCCTTCTCTCTTGCTGCACTACACAAGTCATAAAATATACATTAAAGAGGCCGCCTTTTCGGAGAGCAGGTGCTGAGACGAAGCACTGACAAAAAGGCGCTTCTGGGGTGTGAAATACGTTATTGAATTAGCGGCGAATTCATTAGTTAGGATGGAGTTACGCTTTGAACGTCTAAGACGGCCGCAGCCACGCCAACCCCCTCCTCATCCTTTCAGCCCATCTTCGGGGTGCAAATTTCACTTGTTGCCCGCCCATCTTCGGGGTGCAAATTTCACTTATCGCTTGCAGAATACGATCCGAGCAGAGAAAGGGGCACGGAGAAAGCAGCGTGAAGGAGGATTAGAGTCATGGGATGTCGGGAGGTTTGAAGGAAATGGACTGCAAGGAAAGCAAGGCTTTCCACACCATCTCCCACATCATCCTCACAGCTGAGCTTAGGAAGTGTGGGTTAGATGGATGGACAGTGGGGTGGGTTGAAAACTGGCTGGAAGACAGAGCTCAGAGGGTTGTGGTTAGCAGCGTAGAGTCCAGTTGGAGGTCTCTAACAAGTAGTGTTCCACAGGGGTCAGTACTGGGTCCAGTCCTGTTAAATATATTCATCAATGACCTGGATGAAGGGATAGAGTGTACCATCAGCAAGTTTGCTGATGACACAAAACCGGGAGGAGTGGCTGACACGCCGGAAGGCTGTGTTCTGTATTTTTCTGCAGAGAAAGTCTGTGCATCCTTACCTGTTTTTTTTTTTCTGAGCTTTGGGTCTGGAGAGTTGCGGAGATAAATGACTCACTGTCTGGAAGAGGAGTATTGAACTCCTTCAAAGTGTGTGTTTGATGGGATGGAGGGGGAGTTGGAGGAAGAAGCACCATTGACTTAAGGGCTCCCACCTATAGGTGATAAGAGGGGGTGGTACCACCATAAAATAAAGTTATCCTGATGTTTGATCTGCCTGGATTTGCCTCTGTGTCTCCACCATCTCCCAAAAGAGAGAGAGAGAGAGAGAGTCCAGCGAAGGCTACAAAGATGATCAAGGGACTGGAGCATCTCTCTGCTGAGGAAAGGCTGAGAGCCCTGGGGCTGTTCAGCCTGGAGAAGAGGAGACTGAGAGGGGATTTCGTTGACGCTTATCAATATCTATAGGGCAGGTGGCAAGAGGATGGGGCCAGACCCTTCAGTGGTGCCCAGGGACAGGACAAGGGGCAATGAGCACAAACTGGAACATGGGAAATTCCATCTGAACACAAGGAGAAACTTCTTTACTCTAAGGGTGGCAGAGCAGTGGCACAGGCTGCCCAGAGAGGTGGGGAAGTCTCCCACTCTGGAGCCATTCCAAACCCGCCTGGACGCCGTCCTGTGCCACTGCTGGAGGTGCCCCTGCTCTGGCAGGGGGTGGCACTGGGGGAACTCCAGAGGGCCCTTCCAGCCCTCACCAGTCTGGGATTCTGTGAAAAGTGAAGGTTATGTTGTACGTATGGACAGGATGAAACCATGAGGCAGCGTGCAAGGGGACACTGGTCCCCATCGCCCTTGTTGCAGCAAGTCGAGAGACTGGATCTGTTCCCGACACAATGGGTGACCTCAAGCATGTTTATTCTCCCCTCAACATCATAAATTATCCTTTCATAAAATCCAATGCCCCCAAAACGCCATTTAAAAAAGAAAACCCAACTTTCGCGGCTGCTAAATGAAAGCAACGCAATTGTCTATCACATCTTCTCGAAACCCCAAGCAGTTAAAGCCAAGGAAATGAATAGTTAATGATATCATAAATCTTACACTGCCACATAAACACATTTTTTCTTGTCGTGTGTGAAGGAATAAATGTTTTATCACACCTTAACTCTGCCACGTTGAATTATTTCCCCATCATTATTACTATTTTAAGGCAAGTATGTCTTTCCTCCAAAGAGGCTCTGTTAGGAACCAGTTGCCCGGTTATTTATTTGTGAATGGACAGTGCATCTTCAGCCAAGTCCTTCTGTGGAGATTTAGGCATGTCCAAATTCAGACTAAACAGAAATTTGTCTGACAGCAGTGACTGGAAGTTGTAAGAGCGACTCCCTGGCTGTTTAGGAGCTGAGACAAGAGGGAACAACACAGCTCCATGGATTGGCACTTCTCGCCTGTGCCAGAGAAGAGGAGATGACAACTTGTGTGGAAGGCAAGAGCTCTGGGGTTTCTCTCTTGTAATACCCTAAAGCACTCAGCAGCCAAAAAAAAATGCCTACGGACAGGTGTTTTGCCGGTGAAATTGGGGAAAAACACATCTGTGTATTACTTAGGATAAACTCAAAAGAAATGACTCGGTTTTTGGAGCCTTCCTGAGCAGGAGCACCTCTCTGCTACAGCTGCTGCCCATGTCCCGGGGGTGAGCGGTACCCAAAGGACTGCACACAGATCAAGGATGCGTATAAGCTACCGGCAGCCAGAACAAAGACTGTAAGATCCCATTTTCCCATGATGGTGTGAAAAAAATAGGGCCTTTCCAAGGAAGAAGGGGAAATAATAGCTGTGAAACGGCAGCTCCGTTTCTGCCTGGAAAGGGCACGCTCCCGTCTTGGGGGAGCCCCGAGTTCCCAACTCACCTCTGCGTTCATTCAGGACACGGCACGTGCAACTTTCCAAGGCTGCACAGAGAAAATTTTACCACCTTTGTAAACCACTTTGAAATCTGAGTGAAAACTATTATTTAAGTGCAAAATATAATTACAGTGAAGATCAGCATGTAGAATGCTGCTGGGGAAAGGGGTGTGACATTACTCTTAATAATTAGGCAGAAAAACACAGAGGAAATGGATTGTAAATAAAAAAGGAAAGAAAGACAGAAAAGACTAAATTAAGCTTAACTAGCGGGAAAAAAAAAAACCTTTCAAAGACCATTTGGTATTGTGTCTAAACCAGCAAAGTGGAGTTGATCTTAGCCACTAATTCAGCGTGCATCACCCTTTTCTCAATGCCTTTATCTGCAAAATACAGGCTAATAATTGTTATGAATTTCTGATAGGCACAAGTAGCAATCCGACAGCTAGCTTTGATTTACTGTCACGTACGCTTTCAGAATTTCCCAAAAGTACTCGCAGCTCTTTGTGTGAAAGAACGGCTGCAGAAGTGCAAAGTATTATTATTAATTATTATTATTTTGCAGAACGTTTCAAACGTGGTACAAAAAAACCCAAACCCTTATGGCTGGCAAACCAGTTCCCAGAAAAGCAAGCCTTTACAGCAAAACAGCATCAACTAATGAAGTCCACCCAAAAAAAAGCAATAACTGGATTGAGAGACAAGATTCATACAAAGGGGTGGACCACCAGAGTCAGTCAGACGAAGTCCATCCTCTCCCAAACATATCATATAGATGCTAGAAATCTCTATGTAGTGCGTAAAAACAGTTATATATTAATATTAACCAGCATTATTAGTTATATATTAACTATTAATATTAACTATATTGAGAACTTTGCAATACAAAGAGGCTCTGCATAACCTTCTTATAAGGTAACCAAGCCAGATAGCTAAAATTATACAAGGCAAGCCCCTCCAACCTCCATTTGTAGCACCACCAGGTACCACTTGGGTGATTCTTTCCATGTATTTGGGTACCAGATTGGAAGCAAAGGAGCAGAGCAGGCGCCTGGAGGCTTAAGGGTAACAACCTCAGCCTTGTAGGTCCAGATTGGAAAGTCCTGCAGCCTAATATCTTCCAGAGTCTGGGAGGTTTGCACCATCACGTCGTGAACAGTCCCTACAGCATCGCCACAATTAATCCAGTTCAAGCCTTTCCCTGCCTATAATCAGGTCGATTCCACCTATATTGAGACAGATAATTACTCTTTAAGGGCTTTTTCTCTGCAGCTCCTTATAGGTTTTGAACACATGGACTCCCTCCAACCCCCGGAATGTCTTGTAGGTTGTGCAGACCATGAGCACGTGTGCGCGGTCAGGACATCAGGAAAATGCCACGAACCAGCATGTTTTCCTCCCTGGTAACATTTCCCGGGAAAGCTGCAGTTCTAGTACACCCTCAAAAGAGATTTCAGCCCAGATTCTCTCAGCGGCACCTCATCCATTTGGTCATTTGAGAGGCGATACAGGGCGGGGGGGGCTGTAGCAAACACTCCCCAGGGCCTCTCACGGCACGAGTTGCTTTTCCAATGAAAGCCTTCCTCTCTTTTCTGGATGCTCTGCTCTTTCCCGAAGCTTCCAAGGACTACGTGGAGCCACACAAGGCTATAACTCACATGATGAAGTCCAACCCAGTTAGCTCGTGTGATATGAGGTTCCTTGACTACGCTGGCCTATTGATTAGTTTGTCCGAAAATGCTGCCTCATTTATTACGCTTTGATTTAAGCAGATAGAGCACACCAGAAAGGTCACTCATTTTTATCCATTCCTAGTAAACAACACCCCCAATTCCATTACTACTATTTCCAAATCAATGCTGCTTTACTTTTCCCTTCGGAGCCTCTGGAGCATAGCTAAGATCGATGGCGCTTGTTCTGCCTTCGGCGTGCAAAACATTGCTCAGACGCTGGTACGGGGAAAGGCTGCTCCTCTGCTCGCTGCTACAGCAGAGACGCCACCTCCCATTTGCCCATGCAATCACGGGCAGCTGGCTAACGAACGCCACATCCAAACGAATTTGTCAGTGGTTCAATCCTTGGACTAGATTGTAATATTTGTGCTAGAAAGGTTTCATAAGGGTGTTGTTTTGTGGTTTTTTTTCCAAAAGCCTTAAAAATTAACAAAATCGAACCCTTTCCCATCCCAAAACGGACACTACCAGGATCCTTTTTTCTGAAACATATTTGATAACCACATTGGCGAAACACTCGCTGTTCACAGAGGACACAATTCCCAGTTTGAGCAAAATAGGAAGCCTGAAAATGGGTCGCAATTCCAAAGCAACATATTGGAAGTAAATTTTCAAACTTTCCAGCATAATTATCTTCCATCTCTACCTTTTTCCTATTTAAACCCAACCCGTTTGGCTCTCGGCAATAAAAGCAGACTGAGGATAAACGGGCTGCCCTTGGCTCTTGCAGGTGAGGATGACGAAGGGAGATTATCTGCATCGCTGGGCTGTGCCGTTTGCTTGGATTACAGTCTATTTTGATACACTATCTTCAATGTCATTGTCATTTTGAAGCCAGTAAAAAACCTCTCTGGGCTCTTCTTTAGTCCCTAAGCTGTATTTAAGAACCTTTTTTACACCATTGCTACGTTACCCATTAGCTAACGCAGCATTTACTCTGTGGTCACATGGGACTTGTTTTTTAACCAAGATGCCACGTGCATCTCGGGCTGGGGACGTTGCTTCCCAGTTTTTTCACCTGCTGTCCGTCCCTTCCCAGCACTCACCTCTGCTCCAGGGACAAAGCCCCAAGCAAAGCACTCCTGGGTAGACCTGTTACCTCCCGCCTGCTGGTGCCACCACTGCAAGGGGTATGCAAATCCCTCCCTCCCTTCCTCAGCCATTTATTAATTAACCGCCCGTTATAAAAAAGGCTAACCACCGTTACCTACGCTGAGTCAGAGGGCTCTTTAAACCTCCAGCCAAGAACTCTAGGATAGCCTCTCCCGAGCGCTAAATGCAATAACTGTCATATCTTAAATTCCCATCCCAGTTCACCTCTCACAATCCATTAAGTGCCACAGCTTCGCCAGTGGCCGCTGCCAAAATCCTGCCGGGAGCGGGGGATCCAGCTGCGTCCCTCTCCCCAGCATCCTCCCAGCGCCTTTCAGCTCCGCATCGGCTTTTACTGGCCCTGTTTTTCCCTTCAGCCCCTTTTTGTCCCGAACGCGAAGTGGGTGACGCTCCGAGAAAAGTTGCTTCATTTAATATGTATATTCCACCGGTGCTATACAAGTTACACCAAAGTTTGGGGGACGTATGTTGGGAAGATAGCAGTCCAGCTATGCAAAATAGTAACTTCACATACATGTACCTTCTAGGGATATTTGCTGGGAAATTGGGATTTTTCTATGAAACAGGGCTTCTCTGTGAGCAGAGGAGGGAGAGGAAGCGCACGGGGCCGAGCCGCGGGCAGCAGGATCAGTCCACGACCATGAAAGGCAACGAGAGAGCAAATCTCCCTTCACCGTTGTTCGCTTAAATAGCATAAAAACCCAAACAAAAAAAAATCTAGCTGCATTCCCACCCCGGGGCGAGCTGTAGCTCCGGGGCTTGTGGCCAGGAACCAAGCCAACCAGCGGCTCCCATTGATGCCAGCGCACACGCACACATCCACACACGGACACTCGCGCAGAGTATCTGAGCTAATTGGCCGGCTCTGCTACTCCGTGCAGACAGCAGCTGCATGGGTAATGGTGTTACTATAATCAGATGTTATAAATCTCTCCATCGGTAACGATAGGAAGTATTTAGGCAGAATAAAACGTGCACTCTTCGCCTCTGACCCGCGCACGATTCCTGACCGCAGCATCAGCCCTTATTAAAACCGCAGTGTGGGGAACAACTGCAGATGTTGCGAGGCAGCGCGGTTTCACTCCTTACGCTGCCGTGCCCTCTCCCTGCCACCACAAAATGCCCCACAGGGCTGCTGCTGAAGAATGCAATTACAGAGTCGAGGCACTGGAGAGGGAGAGCGAAAAACAAGAGAAACGCTGGAGTTTCGGTGATACTGTGACCACCGCAGGAGAAGCTGCAGGGAAGGAAGAAGCCAGGGGGCTGTTCGCACCAGCACAAAGTCGGGGGAAGGTGTTCACCAGCCGTTGCGGGACTGCGTGGGCTGAGCCCAGGCACGGGGACGGGGCAGAATTGGACGGCCACGGCACTGGGGCTGTTTGCAGAGGCGGCGAGCAAAAAGCTGCTAAAAGAAGGCAGTGCTAATGAATGCGGAGAGAAAAGCAGGAAGGTATCAGAAGTGGAAAAGGTCACTCATACGAGACACGGTGATTCGCCTTGCTTCATGGTGCCACTCCAACAAGGAGCTGAGTCAGCCTCTGTTCCCCTCCTCCAGCACCAAGGGGGAGCCGGCACTGCCCACCTCTGCCCTGGGTTACAGCGGAGCCTGCACACCCTCAATTTATCCATCGCCATCGGGTGTCCCCAAAGCAGTTATATATCATAGAATCATGAAATGGTTTAGGTTGGAAGGAACCTTAAAGATCATCCAGTTCCAACCCCCCTGCCATGAGGACACCTCCCACCAGCCCAGGTTGCTCCAAGCCCCGTCCAACCTGGCCTTGAACGCCTCCAGGGATGGGGCATCTACCACCTCTCTGGGCAACCTGGGCCAGAATCTCACCGCCCTCACAGCCAAGAATTTCTTCCTAATATCTCATCTAAATCTCCCCTCTTCCAGTGTAAAACCGTTCCCTCTTGTCCTATGGCTCCCCTCCCTGATGCAGAGTCCCTCCCCAGCTCTCCTGTAGAGAGAGTTTAGGGACTGGAAGGGGCTCTGAGGTCTCCCCAGAGCCTTCTCTTATCATTTTCTGGTAGCACACTTGATCCTGACAAAAAATACCAGTGAGGGATCCATAAAGCTGTGGATCCTTTCCTTCTTCATATCGCTACTTCCCCGTGTCATACCTGTTTTTCCAAAACAGCTCTCTCAGACCATCCTAAATCGCTGGAAACGAATGGGTGCATCTGAAGGAAGAGACTGCTGCGTTTGTTAGATCCTTTACATAGCGAAATAACAAACTGCTCAGAAACATCCATGGCAGGCTACGATGGCGTAACACTCAGGCCACAGTACGATGGTGAGACACACGCCAACTCTCAGTGCTCACTGCCCTCAGGGTTTATAGTTCCCCGTTCCTTGCTATTTTTCTAAATTGATTTTACCATGAACTGCAGAGTTTACCTCCTCCATGGGCAAAAAAAACCCAACCAAGAAGGCAGCACAAAATTTTACCCAGTGCAGCAGCCAGGCTTAGGGTAGATATGGAGGTAAGAAGTTGAAGTGCTGCTGTGGCTTTGATGCCTTCTCCACCAGGAACCACCAAAGGCATCACTGGTCACCCCTACAGCTGAGGAACTGCATGACATCTTCCAGCCCTTTACTAGTCTGAGACTGCAAGGACGGGGAGATCAAATATCTGATGCGAGAGGGACATGGCAATGAAGACTGTTGTTCTGGCAGAATTAAGGATGTTTATTCCCTCTCTGTTGCCACAGCAGCGTGCGATACACCAGGCACGGCTAAGACTTCCTTGGAACAAAACTGTGGTTTAGAAGTTCTCAGTTGTCAGTGTTTATCAGCTCCCCTCCTAAAAACATACGTATCAGACACAATTTTTCTTTCGTTTTTGTTCTTGAGGACCAGTGGAGGGATAGTGCAGTAGGAATGCTGGGAGAGAGAACGGTCTCTTAAACACGAGTTGGTGAATTAATATTTAAAATGAGTGACGGAACTAAACAAACCGGGGACCAAACAACGCGCTCCTCACACTGCTCTCCACTGCCTCCCACTTCTCTAACTTGCACCTTGCCAAGTCAGCTGGAGTCACACCAGAAATAAACTCGGACACAATACAGAACAAACCAGACAGAGCAGGAACACAGCCACAGATATCACTGCAGGGTCAGACTCAAACCTGCAAGGTCTTAGGGACAACTTTCCCATACAGACAGACCATCCCAGCTGCTAAATAACAGTCAGCTCGTGTTTAAATTAGCTAATTTGATGTTCTTTGCCATGTGACGTGCTATTTCAGCAGCGCTATGACATCAAAGTGGGAAAAGAACAGAAAGTTTCCACTGTCTGGGTACCACTGAAAAGTTTTCAGCTCAAAAATCCTCCACTGCATCGCACAAACGCGCTTCTTCCCTACTGCAGTAGCCCGTATTCTGTTTTTGCTTCATTTCAAGTTCCATCACTTGTATTATCTTCTCCTCTCGTCATTTGTTTCCCTCCAGGTTTGCTTTTCCTTTGGCTGGTTGCTCTCTGTGCTGATACAGCACCTATTGTTATAAATCATTAAAAACTGACTACACTCTTAATATTGGTATTCATGCGGAGTTGACACTTTAATAGCATCCACATGCAGAGATGCGGCATAGAGATTTCCTAATGGCTTGTGTTACCTTTGTTAACATGATTGCTCCTCATTTAACTACAAACCTTAAGACATTTGCCAGTGTGGAGCTCCTGTCATTAGGTGGAGCAATATCAATATTTCAGCGCAGCGAATTACATGCCCAAAGTTCAGGGAAATTAGCTAACAGCTACCCAAACTCTGCCATCCGTCATGACACACACACGGTTACCTGGGACCGCCGCTTCTGCCACTTTCCTGAATCCCTCCTAAAGAGTTCTTTTTTGCCACGGTGACAAGAAAATACTTCACACCGGTGGGGTTACTGGCTATCGCTTGCTGCGCAGCTATTGTCTGTCTAATGGATCATGTTCTTCTCCCCTGCTTTCCTCCAGCCGCTTGCGACACAGCCTGTGGTTCGTCCTGATTTAACACACAACGTTTTTACGCGGAGGATCGCGATTTCCAATATAGGTGCTCATTATCCTACCAACCAGTGCCGCGCTTACCTCTCGCCATCCCAACAACAGAAGCAAAATCAGTACAAGGCTGGCCCTGCTTTGGGTGGCCAAAACCAGAGAAGAAATGCCCAGATTTGGCCGTTCTTCTGCACACATGGGATCTTTGCTCAAGCCTTGTTCAGGCAGCACAGCCCCCAGCCGAATAACCACTCCAGGACGCGGTTCCCTTTTATTAATAGTGGTATGGAACAGACACAGAAGGAAAAAAGCTCCTTCTTAAAAATCTTGGCAATTCTACGATGTTATTCTTATCTTCCAGCAATCTCACTGATTTCCAACGACAGATACCATGCTGGATGTGTAGCACTGGGTCAAAGACCTTCACGTATGAGGTCCCACGTCCGGGCAAAGACAACTACAGCAGCGTTATCTCACCTATCTGATACAACCCTGAATATTACTTCAGTTTTAAAGGATCAAGGCAATAGATCATAGAATAGTTTAGGTTGGAAAGGATCTTTAAGATCATCAAGCGTAACCATCAAGCTAGTGCTGGCAAACCCACCACCAAACCACATCTACACATCTTTTAAATCCCTCCAGGGATGGCGACTCCACCGCTTCCCTGGGCAGCCTGTTCCAACTCTGGACAACCCT
>NW_009647017.1:66402-90156 GCF_000708025.1 Charadrius vociferus | reverse complement strand
ACCCCCTCCTTTCAGGGAGCTGTAGAGAGCGAGAAGGTCTCCCCTCAGCTCCTCTTCTCCAGGCTGAACACCACCAGGTCCCTCAGCCACCCCCTCATCAGAGTGCGCTCCAGACCCCTCACCAGCTCCGTGGCCCTTCTCTGGACACGTTCTGGCACCTCAATGTCTTTCTTGTCGTGAGAATCTTCAACAGATTCTCTTGTAGTGAGATTTTCAACAATTTCACATTAGGAAATGTTTCTACAACCCTGTTTATCTCATGACATGGAAAACTCTCTGGGCATCAGCCTGAAATCACCTGCATCCTACATCTCACTTTTAGCATTCCCAGCATTTCTTTCTTCTCCTTGTTGATTTTGAAACTCTTTAGACGTCTTGACCCCTTTATAAGTTGGGAAGCAACACATAGGAAAGCTGCACTGGCTTCAGAAGATCCTCATCACAGCCAGACAGCGCTCTCAAAGCCTGCACATTTCTATAGGATGCCTAAAACATCCAAAAAGCTTTCCTGGGCAATGCCATTGCAATGAATTGGCGCGATAAGCTCCCCAAACCGCAAATGCCATGCTTTGTCCCCAATACGATCCTTTCTTCGCACGAGCTGAGTGGTAACCTCATTCCACGATGGCTACAGGGCAGACATCTATCTGTCACGCTAGCACAGCCTACCACTGCATTTGCTCAAGAATGATTCTTCCACTGGGGGAATAACTTCCATAATCATTTATTTATTTATTTAGCCTTCACAGTTCTAGTAAAGAAGCTTCACCCCTGGGCTCAGAGGGTAGGGAGCAGGAGTGCGGCTGCTGCTTGTTATTCCTCTTGTGTCTCAGCAAACGTCTTCGGAAAGGTGCGCATCGCTCCCGGGACTCAGCACCGCCTCTGCACAGCAAGGAGAGGGGGGAATTCTTACCAGGATCAACGAAAGCGGTGAAGTTAAGTGATCTGCTTTTGGTGCAGGACACCATCAGCATCACGGTCACGATCAAAACGGAGAGGTTCCTCTGCTCGTATTACACATTTGGAGAGCACAGATGGGGATGGGCGGATTCCCCATGGACTCCGCTGCACGGTCACGCAAGCAGACGGATTTGCAAAGAGCCCACCATGTCCTGTCCTGCTCTTTGGGGAAAATCTGGAGAAGAAAAGGAACTAGTGCACGTCAATCACCCTTCAAAATCTGTCCCCATGCAGGGCACTGTTTATAACCTGATCCAAAGTAATAACAGCAGAAAGCACAGAGTATGTGTGCAGGTTTTGAATGCGTCTTTTCCCTTTCTCTCCGTTGTTTAGTGTTTATTGCCTTCACAAATCAGCTACCCAAAAAAAAAAAAAAAAACCAAAACATTCATCTTAGCCAGAAAAGAGAAACGTATTCTCCTCATAACATTTTGTTCCCAGAAGAAAATGAACTATATCTCGATTGTCAGGTAGCAATGAAGCTCAGAAGCTAAGACACAGACGCAGCCAAAAAGGAGGAGGTTTCGCAGTTATCAGCAGCATCAGCCTCTGTCAGAGGGAATTTGATTTAAAAGAGAAAGTAATATTCAGATTTGTTTTACAGAAGCTGAACGTAACATAGACACAGCAAATAAAACATCAAAACTTGCCACGTACCTAATCCTGCCTCTGCTCTGGGTTTCTTCTGGAACTTCCCATCCCAGCTGCAGAAGGTTGGCTTTCAGCCACGTTCTTTCAAGGTGCCTCCAGAAGCTACGTGGGGAATTTGAGGCTCTTAACTTCCCTCTAGACAGCCCAGCCTTACTGTAATAATGCTCCCAACTCAACCTTTGAGGTCTGGGCTCGGGAGCAATGACTCCGTATTCTTTTAATCCAAGGTGAGCATAGGGTAAGACTTAGATTGGGAAGGGCCTGTGGAGGTCCTCTGGTCCAACCCTTGCTCAGGGCATGGGTGAAGCCAGGCAGGGGATGCGGTTGGCTCGCTGAGCACCACAACGCTAACTGGGCAAGCACAGTCCAAGGAGTATTCTGCACCTCCCGGTTGGAAGGACAACGGTGAAAATGAAAACAGTGTGAAGATGCTGGATGGAGAAGGAAGGTCCAAAGCCTTGAAAAAACATCTCAGCAACAGCGTGCGCCCTTCCCAAAGTGCCCGTGCTGTCATGTCCACATTGTCACGCTCGCGTTGTCACATCTAAGCCAGCAGAGCACCACGAATCCCTCCGACGCCTTTTATAACACGTATAGATCTTAAGTTGCAAACCCAACTTCTCTACATGAAAAAGCCTAACGGATGTTTCTCAAGCCTATTATGGGCAAATCTGGCTTTTAGAATCACTGTTATCTGGGTGGGTTTTTTTCACTGGCAAAGGTATTTCAAGTTCAACTTGAGTTTGTCACAGGGCTGTACATTATGATTACTTAAACATCTGTTCTTTAAGTATTAATGCTACCTGTGCAAATTAATCCTACCTTGATTATATTCTGAGGAGATGTTTTATATACACATTGCGCTTTTCAGTCAAATTCCAATAAAAAAGAGAAGTAGAGGAATGGAAGATGGAAAAGCCCAATATAATCTGCATTTGTATGTATTTTTATTGTGAATTTAGAATAATTTTCCTCTGGGTTTTATGGCACTTCACGTTGATGTCATAAAGCAGCTAAGTCAAAATACCTGAAAAATGTAGACTTGGGGCCTTAATATAATACAGACATATCTCCTTTAGTTGGAAAATATCTTTCCGACCTTCATTAATGCCTGTAATTTTTTTTTAATTTTTTTTTTTTTAACTGCAGTGATTTAATCTCTCGGTACTCTGCAGAATCGTTAATGAATGGAGGCTGTGGGAGGGAGCCACCTCCACCGAAACATGCTACTATCTCAGGCATCGCTTGAGGTGTTTGAAATACATCAGGAGACACACCGATAATACAAGCTGCCCTGATGCATGATACTATTTTCACTGGCAGGAAAAAGAAAGAATGAGAATCCAGTGACGCTGCTCTCAAATCTGCCGACACACCGAACAACCATCTCTCCGGCGCTCGGCTTGTTTTGGTTCTACTCCGAGCACGTGGTCGCAGACCGCAAAGAGGGAATGGCATAAAGGAGCCAGACAGCCCGTTCGTTTGCAGCACAGGGTTGCTCCTCTGTTTTTTTTGACCCAAGTGGTCTCCTCTGATATTCGGCCACAAGTATTTAATCTCCTCAAGTTTTCAGCCGTTATCCCCATGCACTACCCAAATTCCCACATCCACCTCTGGATCAGAGAGCGTTATGTGCCCACCAACAGGCTGGTGAGCCACCAGGCTGGTGCCCAGGAGTAGGTGGGTGGCACGGCACCAGGGAGGTGTACAGGTACATGCCCAACTGTAGCTCTCTGTCCCACCACCACCGGCACCGGACACCTTGGACAATGACTTTGGCTGCCCCCCAGGCTGGTGCCCAGGAGTAGGTGGGTTGCACGGCACCAGGGAGGTGTACAGGTCCATGCCCAACCGTAGCTCTCTGTCCCACCACCACCTGACACCTTGGCCAATGACTTTGGCTGCCCTGTGAGCTCTTCAGCAAGGGGTAAAATGACATCTATCGACACGGATGACCATCCCTCGTGACAGTTGTGAGCCCCGCTAGTCACCAAGCTATTCCAGTGCACAAGAGATGCGGCTTTGGGATGGCCACAGCTCTCCGCAGCAGCTTCCCCATCCCACATCTCAGCCACTTCAGCACTGCCTGAGGTTTGAAGAAACTGCGCTGAAAAGAAAGTCCAGCTTATGGACTCCACATACTAAAATACTATTTAGAAATAACTAGGGAGCCTTTCTGGCTTTTCAAATTGGTACCTTGGTTCCAGGGGCCCGGCAAAGGTTACAGTGGCAAGCTGCGCTTTGTGATATTATTTTTTTTTACTGATCTCAGTATATTCCCTAATGGGAGGTTTATCATCAATTCTCTTCATTGAAGTCTGAGCACACAAAGCCTATTGAGAGAGACTTTGTAGGAACACCGACTCGCAGACCTGTTGGGCAGAGGAATCAAACCACGTCTCGTTTACTTCCACAAATAAGTCGGCTGAAGCAATGAAAGTAGAATAAATAGCACAAATGCATCACTAGTAACCTGCAGCAGACGATATATGAACATGACGGAGTATAACTCATTTATCATGCTCTTTAGTTAGTAGCGACCACGTACATTTCCATTTATCCACGGTTTAATTATGCACAGCAGCTCCTTTCCCATATATAGACATACCAAACGCAGCCATTCATCATTTCTATAGTTTATGTCTTATTCCATTTCGCTTTTCTCTCGTCTTTACTAGAGTTTAAACAGAGGCTTTTGTTCACGCATCCAACCCTCTCTTTTTTTTTTCCCTTACAAACAGGACACCCCTTCCCCCCCCACCCGCAGCACATCCCCATCCTCCTCTCCATCCCCTAATCCCTACACATCCATCCCACATCTGGCTGTCCCACAGCTGGCTGCTGCTGAAACCAGAAGGGAGTTTTGCTGTGTGCTTCACGGAACAACAGGATGGGAATTGGAATCTCTGAAGGAGAAGAGGCGAGGGAGGGAAATTTCCAAAGGATTTTACCCTTGGGGAAGAGTCCTCAAGTCATCTACCATGGTCTTACTTCTCTGGGCAAGAAAAGGTGGAAGCCAAGAGCACGTCCCAGCGCTCCCAGCATCCTTCGGCCAGCGAAGCAGGTTGCCTCTCCTCCCCAGGCACGCACCTACCCACTCCTCCAGCATTTTCTTTCCATTGTGCTCCCTCTCGCTCCTCCTCCCCCACCATCTCGTTTTCTGTCTCCCTCTGTCCCACACCTCCCCCACGTTCTTCTGGGTCTATTCTCCTCCCGGTATATAACTCACATTAATGTCAATTGGAGTTATGCACGCGTACGAAGGGGAGAATGGACCTCTTGGAGCGGAGCTAATTAAGCTCTTCTTTAGAAGTCAGAGCCTGTAATCTCACAGACATCAGTAGCCTGCTGTCAATCAAGGTGCATCCCGGGCTGCCAGCGATTCGTGCCTACCTGTTCGCTTCTGGTTTGCCGACAATTATCGATGGGCCGCCGTGGGGGCAGGAAGGATGGCACCGCGCTGGATTCCGCCTCGGCTCTAGCAAAGCTCCAGCAGCCCCCTCGAACGGACTCCGATTTTTGAAAATTCCTTGAATACGCATATTGCCGCCTAAATTCTGACTCCAGTCAAATCTATGGAACTCCCCCAGTGCCAGCATACTGCATATATCGAACGGAGCAATTTGCATTCAAGTCTCTAGAACCTTCACCTCCTGCGAGCAGGCATCAGAAGGTGACATCACCTTTGAAAAGCCATCTCAGTATAAGCAGGAAAAGCGCTACACCAAAGTATTTGCTATTCGATTCAAGTTCAATTTATTTCTTCTCTGTTCCCCAACAGCCAGCCCAGTTTCCAAACCTCCCCGCTAACGAGCTGCCATTGCCTCTACCCACCCTGGGCTGGGACACCACCGGGACCCTTCCTCCTGCCACCACCCATGGTACCTGAACCTTATGCTGTTTCTCCATCGGCAGCGAGCGAGCAGGCTGGGTGCAGCCTGAGAGTCCTGGCACTCACGGTCCCTTTCAAGCACCTGGTAAGGTGTCAAGAGTTAGAGATGTTCAACGGAAAGCCCTTGCCCAGGTGGGCAGCCCCTCTCCCTGTCAAACATAGGTTTGCTCCCCAAGAGATGGCACTGCTTTCTCAGCATCTTCTTCTGATCCCAGCTTACACAAGAGCTCAGTTGTCCAGGAAGTCTGAACGCCCCTGTAATTTCCAAACTGCAGGAAATAACGGATTTGCCATTTCTTTCCACAGAAGTACTTAATGACAGAACTTGAGTCCAGGGAAATCCCTGTGAAATGTTTGGATTCACCTTCAGTTCATATTTGAAAGGTGATCTATCAACCTGGCAAAGTGGACACCAACACCACTCTCCTCTATGTCACCTTCTCTCCACTGGCTGCAAGGCCCATACAGTTATGCCTTCAATTTTACAACACTTCCGTCCCAAATTTCCTCTCAGTTACACCACAAAACAAAAGCACGAGGCATGAACCACCCTGCACCAATGCACACAGTCCGGCCATCACCAGCACCACACAATCATAGAACCACAGAAGGGTTTGGGTTGGAAGGGACCTTGAAGATCATCCAGTGCCACCCTCCTGCCCTGGGCAGGGACACCTCCCATTAGCCCAGGTTGCTCCAAGCCCCGTCCAACCTGGCCTTGAACACCTCCAGGGATGGGGCAGCCACAGCGTCTCAGGGCAATTTATTCCAGTGCCTCACCGCCCTCAGAGTGAAGAGGTTTTGCAGCTCCAGGCACCACCAACAAACTTCTGATCAAGAAACACTGGGAAAATGCAGTGGCTGATGCGCCAGGAGAGACTGGACTGAACAACCACACCAGCTTTTTTTAGTTTCATATTCGGTGAAACCTAACTAAAAAACTAAACAGACAAAAATTCAGCTGTAAAATCATTTAGTAACAAGCCGACGAGGAGACCACACTGAATACCAAGTAAGGGAAGGAACTATTTTAGAAGGTATAAAATATCCCTTTGGCGATTACCCCAAAGTAATCCAGAAGGAAATGCACCGTGGTTGGCAATGATCTGTAAATATTCTGGTTTTGTTTGCACTTTTTATGGATAGAAAAACTTCAATATTTAAACCTCAGCTGTGAACAGAAAGGCATAAATATTATTTCAGATCCACACTCTGTTTAATACAAGCTAAGGAAAGGTGAAGGCATAAGTGAAGTCCCCGCAGCTTAGAATAGAAAGACGAGAATTTGAAACGTGTGACTACCTCTTATACCAAGAAGCCCACTCCAGCTGTGAAAACACTGCTGCCCTCTTCCCTAAGGCTTTTACCGTGTTTCATTCTTCTCCTTACGGGGAACAGCATCGCTGTCTAGCTTACTGTGATATTTTGCCGGATTTAGAATGGAAAATAACCTAACGGTCTAAATTCATCTGAGTGAAATCAGGAGAGAATCCGCCATGTTCAATTAACGGGTTCGTTTTCACTGCCTCTAGATTTGTCACTTTGATTAAACCGCACCTTCAGTAGGCAGGTGGCTTGTGGGCACAGGGATATCAGGTGATATATCAGTTATTTCCCCAAGTGTCGAACAAAGAAATCCAAAATGCCAACAGAAAACTCCAACTCAGACTCACATTGCCCCCACCCCGGGATCAGTCGATTGTAAGTCATATGAATTCTCAGTATGAGTCCAGAGTCCCCAAAACAGGTCCCAGGAAGAAACAATGGGCTCTAGCGAGGAGGTGGCATGGGGACCTGGTGCCTGCGGAAGTGGGAAGGGTCCCTCTGTCTCCTGAACCATCCTGGAGAACTCGATTCAAGGACAACACTACCGTCAACTAGAAACTCCCTTTCCCTTCCAGAAATCTCCTCCTTTCGGCAAAAAAACTTGATGTTTCAGCTGTCCCAATTCCCACGGGGTGGGAATGGGGATGCAGGAAACCTCGCTACGTCAGTCACTATCCATTTTATTTTATGGCCCAATTTACTACCAAATACCCGCTTCGTATCCAGTTTTCCACTTGACCACCTGAGTTGTACATCAGAGATGGGTGCTGGGGAGCTCCCCAGATGCTCGGTCCCAGGGAAGGGCAGCTTCTGTCCCAGGGGATCCATCAGACTTGCAGGAACGGCTGGTAAACCAGAGCGCTGGCCAAGCTTGCCTCTGAGGGCTTCATGCACTTGTCAAGGTCTCAGCTAAAACTCTCCAACCTCTTCACGAAATCTCACCTGTGTAGCCCCAAGCTACAGTCTCGAAAACAGCGAGAATGATTGCGCTTTTTCATTTACAGTGATGCTGGGAAATTAATTTCATTACGAAGGGCTTTGTTATCCCTCGACTCAAGACAACACAGAAGTGCTTGGCAAATAAATATGATTTCTTGACAACTGCCAGGATTTCATCTGCAGTTATTAACCAAAGAGACTTCATTTCAGTGTTACTCACTGAGGTTTATTTTGGGTTGTGGGGTGGGTTTTTTTAATTCGCTGCCTGGTATTTTACAAAAGGCATCTGGTACCCATTCCTGGGATCCTGTAATGATCTCAAACAGCCCAGAAAACGCTCAACAGCTAATTAAGTTCTGCTTTTAGATCAATCAACAATCCTGCTCTCCAGTACAGCTTTGTGGACACATTCCTGCGGGGCGCAGACGTCGTCAGGGAGCAGAGCCGGGGTGCAGCCCCTTGCTGAGCACCCACGGGGGCTGGCGGTGGAGCCGGGCAGCATCTCCGGGGGGTGCTGGGTCCCCCGGTCCCTGCAAGGACTGCGGTGGTGGGGACGGCGGAGATGCAGCAAACTCCCTCCTCGGTCACGCAGGGAGCTGTGGGCAACTCTTCAGAGCGGGGAGAGGGAAACAGAGACCGTGCTCTGCTGCGTTTCTGTTCCAGCCTCTCCTCAATGGCGGGAGCGAGGATGCTCATCCGCTCCATTTATCAATGTCAGTTACACCTACAGGATTTAATATAGACATAACTAAACCGAGGTGTACACAATAGCTTTTACCTAATATTAATATCTGCTATTAGTATCTGTTGGAGAATATCTGTGATTGAATTTGTCTCTCTGTACATACCAGTGCAATCCTTCCTCTTTCTCTTCTTCAGCGGGAGTCAGACCCCCCAAAATTACAACGGTAACTTCAAATTCATCAACCCGAAAGCGAAGTTGTTAGGAGTTTGGGGCTTTTTTTTTTTCTGCTGAATTTAAAGCTGCGTTGTCCCAAAAATGTAGTCGGGAAATGAATTCCTGTGAGAGAATAACACTGTGTAGGATACAAGAGCCCTGTATCCAGGATGAGTAATACTGAATATGTGAAATTATTTTGTCAATAATGAAAAAATCTTTATTATAGGATGAGATATAATGTTAGAGCTCTGGCAGCAAAGCCCTTCTACAGTTAATTCCACTCAGAAAAAATTGCATTAAAACTTTATTTAATTTTTTTAAGCCCAAGATATGGAGATCATCACTGAACACTTGTTCAGTTAATACAATGCTTGAAGATGAAATGACAGAAGCGCTGTAACTAATTAAGCTCTAAAATTTTGTAATATGAGCCAAATTCAAGTCCTCCATCATTTGCCTTTTTCATTACCACATTGTGGGCTAAAAAAAAAAATACTCTAGGTTTCTGGAAATACTTTTAACATTCTTATAGCCTCCGGTTTTATTCTGACCTTTCTGCAGTAACTGACTGGGTTATGCATTTATTCGCACAAATCAGACTTTGGTACCTATGTCCCTCTGACAGTAACCCCATCTCTAAAAATCTCCCCTGGGGCATTTACCTATCTATAGATAAGTCTAAACGTATAATTGCATGTCTCTATGTATATGTGGGTATATCTACACCTATTTAGCTGTACCAATATAGCTCTGAATCAAATATAAAGCTCCAAAGAGATACTTTTAACCAAACTCATCACAAATGCAGTCGCCGAAGTGTCACGCAGGATCTGCCAGGCAATGACAAGTACCAGAGTGCGAATTCTGAGCATCTCCGTTCGCACGCAGAGGCCAGTGAGCTTAGCTCGGGGACAAAACAGTCCTTTCTGCCTTCCAGTCGCGTGGTGATATCAGCTTTTTTTAGCTAAGGGGACATTTTGTGGCCCAGCTCGAATGGGATGTGACTTCAGAAACCCTCCAGGGTGCGGAGAAGCCCCTGCCGTCGACCAGAGCAGTTTAAGGTGGAAGATGCTCTAAGGACCATGGAGCCAGGGGGAAGGGGTTCCCCAAAACAGACTGTCTGCACTCCTCGTTACGGACCTCATCGTTCATCTCTGGCTCTCAGCAAAGTCATTTACTGTTTTCCCGTAGTTCCTGAGGTCGTTTCACCAAACACAGGTCCCAGCTGGGACTTGCCAACTTCGCTGCTGGTTTTACCCCAGGGGAAGGGAGACACGTGATTTTTCCAGAGCCACATTCAAACCTCCTTCTGTCACATGAATCTTTTGATCTAAGACAAAGCAAAAGGGCCTGGATGTACAGAGAAGGACAGAGGTATCTGAGAGAACCAAAAGCTTCGGCTAATGAACAGAATTAGTGCATCCTGACTGGGCAGTAAATAGGCTTTCCCACCCTGAGACCACACATTGGGAGGAGAAAGGTTCAGCCATAACAAACTGATGCATTATACAATTACTGCTAATAAAATCGGACCCAAAGCTTCTTCATAAACCCTCTGGAAAGTACTTATGAAAATTTTAAGGGCCAAATCTTGCCGTTCTTGTCAGAAAATCTGTCCCCTTGAAGCCACGTGAGCTCTGAGTGACTGAGCCGTGCAAATCTCGGTCTCCACCGCCTGCAAACTAATGATTCCTGTCTGAATCTCTCCCAGCTATTGATTTCCAGTCCCCGCACCCGCCTGTCCATCACCGCAATCAAGGTCCTGCTTAGGAGAGAGCAATTTATCGCTAAAGTCTCATAAGACAAGCAGCAAAAATTTAGGAGCCTCATATACTTTCCCCATCACTCACTGAATTATACTGAATTGATTCAGATGGGTTTCCTTTTATCATTCGTAGCTTATTGTCATTTTGTCCTCCGTGATTTCCACGCTGCCCCATGACATAAAGCTCAAAGTCAAAAGATACGCAGTGCTTGTTGCTAAAGCTAACGATCACCTGCCTTACCCAAGTTCCTTGTCCCTCTGCTTTTTCACTCCTCGGGAAGGACTGTTTATAAATCAGCAGTGAGATTCAATCACCTATAAAGGGCCCCACGTATGCGCCACATTCGCAGGGTCTATTAGGGCATAACCATTCCCTAATCCTTACCCATACGTACATCAGTAATTCATAGAGAGAACTGCATATCCTCTGCCTCAGCAATTATTCTCTGTCGGGTTCAGTTAAACAGCTTGTGAGACGTTTCACCATGACCTTACGGTTCACCCAGCACTGGGCACCAGTGGACCTCCTGCTCCTCTGCTGCTAACGGATCATTAGCGAGTCCTGGTGGGGTCCCTCTTCCCTCACTGACAGCTTAGGAGGCAGAAGATCTGCCGGGGAAATCCAGTCCCTCTAATTTGGTCTCTGGCACACATCTGAATGTTGGTGCCTACTGAAGCGGTCAGCAGCTGGAAGCCCTTCAAGGGCCCCCCGGGGCCTGCCTGCCTGCCTCCATCCTGGCACTAACTTGACAGAAAGGATTTTCCTTTGGAGGTCTTTAAAGTAACCTCATTTTCTCCAGTGACTGAAGAGGGAGCTTAGATATTTGCTTTAGAAGGACATGGACTACTGCCTCCAGCTCTGGAGCCCTCAGCACAGGAAAAACATGGACCTGTTGGAGCAGGTCCAGAGGAGGCCATGAAGATGATCTGGAGCCCCTCTGCTGGGAGGAGAGGCTGAGAGAGTTGGGGGTGTTCAGCCTGGAGAAGAGAAGGCTCCGGGGAGACCTTATTGCGGCCTTCCAGTACTTAAAAGGGGCTTAAAGGAAAGATGGGGAGAGACTTTTTAGCAGGACCTCTTGTGACAGGATGAGGGGTAACTGTTTTAAACTGAAAGAGAGGCGATTCAAACTAGATAGAAGGAAGAAATTGTTGATGCTGAGGGCGGTGAGACTGGCCCAGGTTGCCCAGAGAGCGGGGAGATGCCCCATCCCTGGAGGTGTTCATGGCCAGGTTGGACGGGGCTTGGAGCAACCTGGGCTGGTGGGAGGTGTCCCTGCCCATGGCAGGGTGTTGGACTTGATGACCTTCAAAGGTCCCTTCCAACCCAAACCCTTCTGCAATTCTCTGGACACCTTTAGGAGCAGGTCAAGTGCCCGAGGGAGGCAGATGGGCTCCTCTCTGTGGTCCCACAGCAGGTAGACACCACAAACCAGGCTGGGTGACTCTGGGCCAGCATAACCTGTGTATAAGGACCACATACACGGAAAGAAACGATGCTCACAGGAAAACCCGAGGCCATTCCCGGAAGTGCACAGGGCTGTCCTCATTCCTCCACATCCTCATGGGTGAAGGCAGAAGGCAGCACTACTTCTGAACTGGGGCTGAGTACTGCGGTGGGGGAACACCCAGTACCTGCGTCCTTAAACAGTTTAGTGTCTCGTCCACGTCATTAAGGTGTAACTTTGCAAGAGAGAGCAGCAAATGCTCGTGAGAAAAGTAAAGTGGGAATAATTACATGCACTTATTTTTATGCACTTGATTTACTGAAATATCTTATCTGGCTTCAAGGGCAATCCTTTTGTAAAACGGTAACAATAATTAAAAAAAAAGGCAAAGCCTTCCAGTAAACTGAGGGACAATATTCAAAAGTCTCCTTCATCTTTCCAAGAACATAAAAATCTCCCAGAGACAGCCCCATGGCTGCAACCTTCCCTTCCCAAAACAGCCCTCAGACTGAAAGAAAACCAACAGCTGGATCAAGATATCCCCAGGAACAAGGAATCTGTCCAGCTCAGATATGAGAAGCCCCTTCCAAAACCCAATCCTTTCCCACCCATGGAAGCAAACTCGACGTGATTTCTCCTTGAGAAGTCGTAAGAGCTGTTTTACCGCGCAAGCCCCCCAGAAGCACACCGTTCCTTTCCCCCGACCCACGTCTCTATCACACACCAAGGACTTTTCGCTCCTGACCCATCTATAAACAGGGAGCTTTGGGGAAACTATTCCTGTCGGTGGGAAAATATTTTTGACATTTCAAAAGAGCGCAGGTAAATCGGGGTAATAACAGGATTTATGCTGCAGTAGAGCACTGAAAAGCTTCCCAGCTCCCCGTAAGAGCACAAATAATTGAGCCTCTGGGCTGACCCAGCACTGATGTTAGGAATATGATGCTCATGGTCCTCAATAAAAAACACACCTTGATAAATGCCTGTACACTTGACGCTGTATTTATTTCAAAGATTTTGGGCTGGATTCAGTTCTCAGATAAGTCATGCTAGCCAACATAGCCACCCACGAGCCGGGGAGGACAGGAGGATGTGCAGCCAGCTCTCTGGTGAGACAAATACCCTTCAGTGACACCGACCCACGAAGCGTTTTCTGCTTCTGCTATTGTGTCCAGTACCACAGACAGCATCCACCATCTCACCTCTGCTCCACAGGCGCATCCTTCCACGCATCCCTACAGCACATCCTTCCCTACCTCTAATGACCAGCGATAGCACCTCTAGAAAAGATACCCTGATTTTCATTTGCAAAATCCACTGCTCCTCCAGAAATCTTTTCCCCATATAGATAAACAGGTCGTAAATGTCCATAAGTCCCGGCTTATAATTAACTTAACCAGCACAAAGGACTGGTCATTAATTCACACCCCACCATCCCCACTCTCCTACAGGACTGCTCATTCCTGGAAGTCATACTCCAAACTTTTGGTTGTTTAGTTTGTTATTAAGGCATCAGACATTTGTATGAGCATCCATCAAACATTCGATCTCTGAGCTCGGAGTCACAGCGCAGCCCTGAGCTCATCCATCACGGCAGCCCAGCATGGATACAGCTGAAGATTCAAAACAGGTCTCTTAAAAAACATCATGTTTTGGCTTCTTGCAGAGGGTGATTAATTTTTAGAACAAAATTTGCATAAAATCTTTTCAATCTATTTGCAATTACCAGAAATTGAAACAAGTGACAAACAGCTCTGAGCACTTGTTTTCAGCTGGGTGTTAACCAGAAAAAAACTCCAATTAATTGAAGCCCAAAGTTTCCAGTAAGAAAGTTGAAATATGACTTTAAAGTACTCCAAAGCCCACAAATCTTAAGAATCCAACTAATTCTAGAGAAAAGAAATACACAAGGGTTATATATGCATATGGAAATCCAGAGCTGTACGGAATGCACATACCCATGTGTGCACACCCATGTGTGGGGTGGTGGAGAAAAAGGCTCTGCCCCTCTACTCCGCTCTCGTGAGACCTCACCTGGAATATTGTGTCCAGCTCTGGAGCACTCAACAGAAGAAGGACATGGAACTGTCGGAGCAGGGCCAGAGGACGCCACGGAGATGCTCCGAGGGCTGGAGCCCCTCTGCTGGGAGGAGAGACTGGGAGAGTTGGGGGTGTTCAGCCTAAAGAAGAGAAGGCTCCAGGGAGACCTCAGAGCCCCTTCCAGTGCCTAAAGGGGCTCCAGGAGAGCTGGGGAGGGACTTTTTACGAGGGCACACAGTGATTGGATGAGGGGGCATGGCTTTAAACTGTAAGAGGGGAAATTTAAATGAGATATTAAGAAGAAATTTTTCACTGTGAGGGTGGTGAGCCCCTGGGGCAGGTTGCCCCGAGAAGCTGTGGCTGCCCCATCCCTGGAGGTGTTGAAGGCCAGGTTGGACGGGGCTTGGAGCAACCTGGGCTGGTGGGAGGTGTCCCTGCCCAGGGCAGGGGGGTGCACCTAGATGGTCTTTAAGGTCTCTTCCAACCCAAACCATTCTATGATTGAGACCTATTAGAAATGTGCAAGTAATTGCTTTTTGGGTCAGTGAATGCAAACACAATCATTAGTTGACAATGATGGTTTTGCACAAAAAGTGGGAAAAATATCATCAGTGAAATACATTGAGACATTTTTTCCAGGTGAAAGTATCCACGAGTTTTCCTTCAATATGACCTGAAGGTGTATGTATATGTGCTTTAATAAGTGGGAATAGAAGGGTGCAAGCGACTGTATTTAAGAACGGGGGAATTACAGGTTCACTGTAACACATGGACCTGTTCCCTGTTTTTTTCTGTGCAATGCACATCTGCACATTCACACCCATTTCCACCGTGTTAACACAGGGGTATCCATCCCTCCTCATTCACGCAGCCCTCCCCTAACCTGCCCGGCCACTCCACACATTCCCAGTCCACAGGCAGTGTCATCATGCTTTGCAATTTGCCTTGTTTCTCACCATTTCATCTCACTTCTCACTTCACTACCTTCCTATAAATTGGTTCTTTCATGTTAAAAATTACTGCTGTTGCATTTAATTTGGACAACCAACTCTCTTCTCCAGTTTCTCTCTGACTTTCTTCTTTATGCAATTCTTTCCCTTTCTTCTGAGCATCTTGTGCAACAACTCACTTAGAAATAACTGCCCCAGTAAGTTTTTCTGGAAGAGCTTTCACCATTAACCTGCCACCACAAACAGATTATATAGGATCCACCCAATTAATGCCATCTCAGATAAATATTACAGGATCGAGCCAATTTCAGAGCTGAAGAAAGATGAATCAAGGAAAAGCAAAACACTTACTGAACCTCCTGCCCTTCTCCACGAGGTGGAAAATACTCCTGCTGGCAAATCTACCCACCCACCCCCGCCCAGGGCATATAAAGGCCAACTGAATCCCCCTTTCCTTTTTCTGTGGACTTTTCTGTCTGAGTGCTTTGGGCCTTAAAAGAAATGAAGGATATATGCAAGAAGAGGTGTTTTACAGTAAATGGAAATTATGTTTATTATTCAGTCTTTGCTGTTCTTACTGTTATTTTTTTCCCTGGAGAAAAGGAACATATATACCATCAAAAGTCACCCCGGGGCAGAACCAGCGTGAGCAGCTCTGCTGTGTCCTTCAGAGCCCCTACAATGCAAAAAGCCATCAAAGCGCCCTCCCTGGAGAAAAGGAACATATATACCACCAAAAGTCACCCTGGGGCAGCAGCAGCGTGAGCGGCTCTGCTGTGTCCTTCAGAGCCCCGCCACGCTCCTGCCTTTCCTACAATGCAAAAAGCCATGAAAGCGCCGAAGTCCCTGAATGCAGAAGAGGCCTGGACCCCAAAACACTTGTAGCCTCCCTGCTTTTTGCAGTAACGGAGCAGGGAATACTCTGCTCTATTTCCATCCAACCCAGTTAATCTAAACCAGTGTAAACATCGTGCTTCTTCAAGCCCCGTGAGTGCAGTCCTGCCCGGGGCACGTCCTCGCCATGTCTGCTGCGTGGGGCTTCTGGTCAGCCAGGCGTACGGCTGAGCGAGATGGGGATTAACCAGGTCTGACTGCATTTAATTTCTAATACCAACAGCCCAGTGGGAGCCACGGCAAATCCTCCGTGTGAGGGGGAAGGAAGATGCTGTTGCCCATGATTAGAGAGAACAAGAGCCATCAGATGTTTTTCACTCTGTTCTGGCTGGCACTGGACAGGATGGTGTTGTCTTGGTTTTTAAAAGAGTTAAAAAAACCTCATTTTATGGATTTGGGATATTGTGGTTACTATGAATAACTTTGTAAAGCTGTGTAACAAATGTCCGCCTGGTCTCATTACCTGAATAAACCTTTGGTGGTGGTGGGCCAGCTACAGCAGGAACCAAAACCAGGTCTTCTGCAATGCAGAGGACAAGCAAGAACTCCAGAGACTCTCTCCAGAGACTGATACTACGTTAAAAGGGGCTCAAAAGCACCTTCATGAATGCAGCCACTGCTGGCACAGAGGACCACTGCACTGAACGATGATGTTCACGCTCTTCTCCAACACAGACACATCTGGCAGCAGTAGAAGTCTTAGAACCTGACTTGGTGTCTCGATTTTGTGTCTCCTCCTGTTTCCCAGGAAGCGTGCAGACACTGTCGCCTTTCCTTGAGCAGCTCATAACCACCTCTGGCTCTGAAACACCCCATTTCCCTGGCAGTTTAACCCCTCAGTCAAATTTGATCGAAAAAGGGGCCTCTGAGCTCAACAGTTAAGATGAAACCAATCGGGACAACATGGTCAGCACTTAACTTGAGAGTCTCTTCAAGAAAGTTTGCCAAAGGACTTTTCACCATTCCTGGAAAGATCCCAGCACATCGAGGGGGCGTCACGCCAAGAGAGGTTATTTTCTAGAAGTTTGGTCCCAGCAGACATTCAACTGTAGTTTTCCTGTCCTTTCCCTTCCCAAAATGACAAAATAAAGGAAGAGAAATCCGCAGTTACAGAAGGTGATGTCATGTACCTTTACTCTGATATTGATTGCCCATTTACACTACTTCACTTTAAAATAATGAGCAACCCAGAAATAGAAACAGAGCCAATCAATTATTCTGTCCTTCTAATTACTCAAAGCCAAATCTGGTGGAAACGCAGAACTTCCGCACCAGCTTCTCCGGCACAAGAAAGCCCCTTTGGATCCTCATGAAGAAGCGGGAAGACGCGACATTGCAAACTTTACCGCAACGTAAGCCAGAAGAGCAGGCAGCATCCCCGACCGTGGCACAGATCAGTTGACCACACGCAGGCACGCCTACACCTCGCGTGCTGTAAAGGGACGTTTAATTAAGCTTTTGTACCTGTGGAGGATTTGGGTTGTGCAGAATGGGACACCACCCATCACCAATTTCAATCTGGAAAATACCCAGTGTCTCCAATCAAACATTCGTGCGAGACAGGCATTTCCCTCACGCAACACAGGAGCCAAATTATGTATGTAAAGCTCAGGCTTAGTGCATTACAAATCAATATTTCTCCTTCCCCTCTCCACTTTTACCTTCTTTGCCCACGTAAAGCCAATCAGCTCATGAAACACAGGTGCGAGAAAATTATTCTGCTCTCTACAAAAAGTCGGTTGGTGGCAAATTCTATCAAACAGGATAAATCCACGTTAGACAGGAGCTGAAATCTCTGCGTGCATCTACCAAGCCTAAAGCCCCGATCCTAATCCCAAATTCAATCTTGGCTGAGATCAGCGGTGTCGCAGGGATTTACCACGCTGCAGAATTTGTGTCTCGCGCACCCGATTCCTGTCACAGCGTTTCTACGTGGGTGCAACCGCTTTGGGTTAAGGCGAGCACTGATTTGCAGGAATTCTGCTTTTCCAAGGTGCTTTTTCCAGCCTGTGCCCAAAGTCCACCCCAACATGGGAAAACTCAAAACATCCCCAGCTTTTTTCAAATCACCTAAGAGGCAGCTTTTACAGAGGTCCAGACTTAGAGGTGCACTGAAAAACATGGAAAGAGATTGCAAAGACAATAAAACTTCTACGGAAAAAGTTTGGCATGTGCATAAACACAGAGGGCAATTTTTCCTTTAAAAGTCAAAGTTTACCTAACAGTAATTTCATCCCACAGCAATTTTCTAATTGTTCATTAAAAACACATTAATTGTATGTAGAATGCATAATTTATCACCATTTGGAAGTGAAAATAGAAAACCCCAGGGGGCCAAAAGTTGGCATGAAGTCATACTTCTGATTTATCCCTCTAAAATCTGTCCCTGGGTACTGTGAATTATTATAACCATTTTATACCACTTATGGCTCTAACCAGCAAATCAGTTTGTGCTGCTTAAAAATAATTTTAAAAAAAGCTTTTTAAGAGGGAGAGGAAAAAAAAAAAAAAAAAAAAAAAAAAACAGCCAGCAACAAAAGAACAGAAAATCCCGCACCAACACGCTACATGGTCTCATGATTACTGTCTCCTCTTTTAATGAAGACGTAGCACACCGTTTTATAGGCCTAATTTACACCATAGATCAAAACTATGTGAAATTTTCTAATTCTCTGGGGGGGCAGGGAGACTGCCACCTCTATGGCTTTTCAACGCACACTATTATTTCAATTTAGAAAATTCGCATCTGTACTCAGTGGCAAAAGACCGCCAGGATGTGTTTCATCTGGCATCGAACTCCTGATTCTCAGAAGACCAAATAATATCACAACTATTTCACCCCTATGGATAATAAGCAAAACCTTCAGTTCAAGTCAAATCTTTCTAGTTTGCCTTTTTTTTTTTTTCTTTTTAAACGTCAGATCACAATCTAAAGGAAAAAAGTAATTAACACAGTAGTGCGCACTTGCACGTTTTCTTTTAGCTCTTCTAGCAAGCTGCTTTGCTTTTCTTACTATAGCCTACTAAGAATTTGCATTTTCTCTCTCACTGTAGATGTATGTGCGTGCACATACATTATACACATGTTTGTGCACATATGTACACGTGCAGATGTGTATCTATATGTATACAGGCAGATATATTTGAGATACAAACCCACACGTGACTACAGCAAACGCACACACCAACGCGTCTACGTACATACGTACAAACTCACCGTGTACCGAACCGAAACCATCTCCGCTCATAGGACTGCGTTTGGTCCCCCGGCCACAGCGCCCGCAGAAGCCATCAGAGGGCAGACTGCCGTCCACGCACTCGCACTCAGAAGGGACTCTCAGGTCCCTAACAACCGCCAGTAATTAAAGCAGGATTTTGTCTTAATGAGGTGCCTAGGGCATCGTGCCGTGAATCTCAGTGGTTGTTTCGGATAACGCCGGTGGAGCTGATCTGCCCTACCAGATTCGTTCTCAGAAAAGGAATAGGTATTTTGGTACATCATTTGGTCTCACCAGAAAACAAGCATTTTCTGAATCATTACAAGCTGCTTTAAGAGCAGCGTGGAGCTTTAGCGTATGGCCAACCGTTACGCACCTATCTATACAGTAAGAGAAGGAGATTTTTACTTTTTTTTAAATCTGCCTAAGTGTAGAGTCATAGAATCACAGAATGGTTTAGGTTGGAAAGGACCTTGAAGATCATCCAGTTCCGACCCCCCTGCCCTGGGCAGGGACACCTCCCACCAGCCCAGGTTGCTCCAAGCCCTGTCCAACCTGGCCTTGAACACCTCCAGGGATGGGGCAGCCACAGCTTCTCAGGGCAACCTGCGCCAGGGGCTCACCACCCTCACAGCAAAGAATTTCTTCCTAATATTCATTCTAAATCTCCCCTCTTCCAGTTTGAAGCCATTCTTTCTTGTCCTATCACTACATGCCCTTGGAAAAAGTCCCTCTCCAGCTTTCCTGTAGGCCCCCTTCAGATACTGGAAAGCTGCTATAGATACTGGAAAGCTGCTATAAAATGAGGATGGTGACCTTCTCAGAGCCAACCGGTCACTCTCAGCAGTGTTTCAGGAATGGTTTGAAAACGCCGGCAGAGGAAATTGCCTTTTGCACTTTTCTAACGTACGGGAGAGTTTGTCGACTTCTTTCAGCTCCATTTCTTTAGCGTGATCTAGTAGACAACAAAGTTTCAAGAGGATCTGCCCTAACCCTCTGATAATAAGCATTTCCTCGCCCCTGCTTCCACTTACAGATTCTTGCTTGAGGCATGCCATGCTCCAAGGCAAGCTTTGATAAAAGAGCCTTGCTGTCTGCGGTGCCCCTAATTACAGCGGCTCCGTTTTCTCGTTTCCCCGTGCTCCGTGCTCTAGGTAAATGCCACAAAGGTCACTTTGTTAATTCAATACCAAGCCCACATTAGAAATCATTTGCACAAGACTGAAAAAGTCAGTGTCTTTTTTAATACTGATGTTCAGGTTTTCTTAATACTACACAGTCATAGAAATGAATTTCAATTACGGAGGAATAAAGTAGGTACCTTGTGAAGGTTACCATTATCCCGAGATAGACATCAAGGCAGGTCAGACGATTCACCACCTGGAGGTGACAATTTTTCTCCACAGATTAACATATGTTACTGCGCCTTAAGCGACAAGCTTCCAGGAATGTGAAGATTATTTCCCACCAGGTATCGCTCACGGCGGGGAGGTCCCAGCAGGCAGGGCTCCAGTTTGACCAAATATGTAGAAGGAACGATTCTGTATGGGACTTTGGAAGGGAGGAGACAACCAAGTTCATCCAGTACACTCCACAGAAGAGTTACACAACGGACACCTACTGTAGAAAGGTCCACAGAGCTTCACCATGTGCCATGAAAACCCAAAATACTCGCAGGCACCCTCCTTAAGACCTCCGTAAAGACCAGAAATCGTAACTACACCAGAGGAGATGTGGGGATGCCGATGTACCTGAGTGGCGTACAAGATTCTAGGAAGCACAGCAGACCCCACTCCACAGGAAAGAAGGGGAAAACCAGTCCCTGGCAATCTGGCCAGTAGGGGAAACCTCTCTTCTGATCCCAAATCTGGCAGTCGTTTCAACTGTGGGTGCACAAGCAGTATTTGTATGTATTAATAAGATCCCCCCTCAATCTTCTTTTCTCTAGACTAAAGAGACCCAAGTCCCTCAGCCTTTCCTCATAAGAAAGGTGCTCCAGTCCCCTAATCATCTTCGTTGCCCTAATCATTTTGCCCCTAATCATTTTCTCTCCCTAGATATCAGATGCGGATTTGTTATATGTTTAAGGATACGCACCAAATTAAAGCTCAAAGCTACAAGACACGAAAAAAGCCGTTCTAGCATTTAGAGCTGCTGGGCCGGCTCCAGAGTCTGGGATGAGCTCATTAGCCGTAGCCCTTCTGGTCCCGACGGTTGACAATTAAATCCTGGGCTGGAAATATGATGGCTATTCCTGAAGTACAAACCGTGAAGGAAGAGCTGATATTTACCCCCAGTTTTGTTATTTGCCCATTGACTTGCACTTTTTACTTCGTGCGAGGTTACTGTGCATCTGCCCAGGAAGGCCATTAATGAGCAGGAAAAAAAAGGACACCATGTGCAACGCCGAGAAGTCACCTGTTGCCGCTCAAAGGAACCCAGAGGGGTATTTTTCATCCCCTCTTCAGTTCATCAGGGCTGCGAGGGTCGGGAATGTATCTCACGTAGTACCAGAGGGCCGAGGGAAGGCCTTCAGCGCTTACCAGCACTTACCATTTTTTAAGACTAATGACCACAAAGAAGGAATCTGGATTTTTCACTCATAGTTTTGGGAGGCATCTGCCAAAGATTTCTGGGAAAATGTTTACCGATTATAAATTTAAAAGACCGACGTCCTCCCAGGAGCCAAATAGGCTGTTCCTAGGGATGGATTTTGGAAACGGTTAGCTGCTTGCTTTTTTCTATTACAGAGTAATGTATATGCCATCAAGAAACATTCCACAAAAAAATGAGAAACAAATTCAGATAAGTTGCTGACTGATCGTATACTAAGAGGCCAAATTTTCATCATACGTTCACCGAATTACCTTTTAAAATCTAATTTACTGTCAGGCTAACTCTAGTCTCATTTGGAGCTTACTAGCGGTAGGACGATCAGCGTTTTATGACGGCCATACATTACAGTTGTGTCGTACCCTTTTACTACGGGAATCTCAAAGCATTTTACCATCCTTCATCGGTGTTTGCAGTTGTTTAGCCCAAACTGCGGTAACCACCTCCCCATCCACATTTAACTTCGTGGAGAAGCAGCAAACGGGACACTTGCAAGGCCGTGGAAGCAATTTGGGAAAATGAGATTTTTAGAAGTGGTAGGATTGAAAACCTAATAGAAAATTAGACCAAAAAAACCCCTCCACCTCAAAGGGGATTGGCTCAGCACCCGCGGGAAGGACCACGGGACCTTCAGTTCAGCCAAGGAGAAGCACTTGGGATGGAAACCTCCGCATCAGCGTTCATTTAGCCGACTGAGGGAAAGTTAACCCCAGTTCCAGGAGTGTCTGGCTGCATCTTTTTTTGATGTTTTTTAGTCATGCGCTGACCCAGACTGACCTTGTGTAAAGGTTTACTTATTTCTGACACAACCCATTTACCCACCATATGGGAACGGAGCATTTGGTGGCAAAGCCTGGAGCCCAGCAAAGGGTGACGCAGGGAAACTCCCGGCCACGTAGGAGATGTCAGGAACAATCAGAAATAATGAAATAGTTATTGCTATCAGGTATCTGGCATATTAATGCAGAGAGACAGATCTCATTTACTGAGACAGAGTCTGACAATATAAATTATCGGACACTCCAATACTATCACACTTCACATTTAAAGGCCATTTGAATTGTACTCAGGTAGTTTCACTCATCCGCAATCTGAGGAATGCGTTAATAAATACAGGACTGAATCACACCATTGATTTGTAAGTGGAATTTCCCATTAAAACCTGTCAAGAGTATTACTTTAAAAAAAAATTAATGGTATAATATAGCCCAGGGTTCTGCTATAACATACTCCTGACGGTATAGCTCTCCGTGTCTCGTGGGTGATGGATAATCTTGTTTGCTCTGTATTGTCGCCGTAGTATCCTTCTTTTCACTTCTGCTGCAGCCAAAGGTCTCGCTGCCACCGAATGAAACAACCAAGCAAGAGCCTCCACCTTCCTTTCCACTTCCCTGAGGAGCAGTGTTTGATTTGTACGGCCCCGGTATCTCCAATTCAGCAAAAAAAAAAAAAAAATTGGAAATCCACTGCTCTGATACTGCCGCTTTGGATTCTTCAGACTCAGAGTCCACTTTGGACTCTGCTCCAGTTTCTCTCGGTTTAGATTCGAGCTTGTTCTCCCGAGTCTCATGGGTTTGGTGTCTTTTGGCAAGCTAGCTAGTTTTGTAGTTATTGACAGATGCGCTCGTCGTTCCCGAGATGTTCTGCAGGCTCTGATGTGAAAAAGAGGAGTAATGCGAGTAACAACACACCACCAACAGCCTGGATTTGGCACGCGCAGGGATGCCCTGCTATTCTTCGTCAATAAACTCACTCCACAGTACTTCAAGAATTTGTGATAAAGACAGATTAAGCTTATGTAAGGAGCATCAGGAGGGGGGGAAAAAAAAAAGCCAGAGTATTATTTTATTGCATGTTAGAGATTAAAACCATTTCATACTTGATTCACAAAAAACAATTTGCAACCAAGCGACAGTGCCAAGGGATTTGGGTGGCTCCAAGCCAGCGTGCCCATTTACGTAGGAAACCTCCCCTTCATCAGGATCGGCAAATTTGCTCATTAAGAGAGTCATGGCACTGCCCCATTTGTGACCGGTTGGTTGAGCACAAAGCATTACTCAGAACCTCGAGTGGCCACTGTCCTTGCGGTGATATCATTCTCCATTGATTGTAATTGAGTTCTATTAATGATGTAATTCAATTAGACACAAATCAAGAGAT
>NW_009647017.1:54946-66341 GCF_000708025.1 Charadrius vociferus | reverse complement strand
GATAGAGTTACTGGTAACAGAATATCCCCCTCTGGAGAGATGTTAACAACCCTTTTAATATCGATACACCTGCTAGAGCAAAGCTATTTGGTTGCAGAGAATCAGCATCTACGTGAGCATATAAGGAATGCAAATGATCACCAACAAATTGCGTTAGGAGGATTTTGTTGATGTGAAGGTGCCTCTGTGGAAGTCAGCGAAGATTTATTCAAGTTGAGAATCTGGCCTAATGTATTGAAACAACCTTTCTCTCTCGTTTTATAATTGAAACAACCTTTCTCTCTCGTTTTATAATTGTTTAAAACATTAAAATTTGATGGATTAAAAAAAAAAATCTGATTTATTCTCCATTACTGCGGGCTTAGAGAATTGTGTGGGCAGTATGGAAATACAGCTGTTTACCCAGTTTTCTCCTGAATCTTTCATCCAGATGACCTTTATTTCAGATTAATGAAAACAAAGAATGAATAATGTTTGCGTGAGAGGGAGATCACAGCAAACAGCCATGTGTAACAGTCTCCGCCAGAACCGAATATATTTCTTATAACACACACTTGCTATTCCAAAGCACACAGTTGTTTTAATTCCCACAAACTGAGTATCCTCTTACTTTTACTGTCAAAACCAGTCGGAAAGCTAAAAACATAAAACCCTATGATTTTTGCAAATAGCATTGCACATACAACACCTCCACTCCTACAGCGCTTTAAAATCTTATGCGTTAATACCTTCTAAGCATCCGTATACTGCTGGTTTGCGAAATGTCCTATCTATGCTTGGACCATGGGAGATAACAGCCCCTTTCAGCATCTCGGTCACAAGCACAGAAAATTTCTACCTTAATAAATCTCTGCAGACACTGAAAAAAGCCATTCTGACGCTATCCAGTGGTACGAAACTGTCTCAGTTTTGCATCCTCCTAATCATGAACGGTAAACCAAGAGCTGTCAGATTCAGTTAATTTTTTAACTCACTTCACGCTGTTTCTCACACGAGGAGAACACGGTATTCATTGTGGCAAGGGAAAATAAAAAGGTCCGGAGCCCCCATAAATAAGTATATAAAAATCCCAATATCCTTTTTAACAGCAAAGTCTAAATCTAAGACCATTAACTACTTTCATATATATGACAGACGCCTCTTCAATAATTCATGAAACCTTTTCAACCTTCTGAGCAGAAAACCATGTAGGAAGCTTCCTGCCAAAGCAGAACGGGGGATTGTGGGCCATTTTGCCAAATTTATAAACAACGTGTAGGATATTAGGATAACCAGTCGCGCCAACAGCACGTTCAGCAGCATCTATAATACAACAAAGGAGGGACAAACTAGGAAATAGGATTTTCACTTTGGGCAAGGGAAACACAAGCACCATGATATTTGGGAAAAAAAAGTATGAAATTCGCAGAATTTGATTACAGCAAAGTCTAAATCTAAGACCATTAACTACTTTCATATATATGACAGACGCCTCTTCAATAATTCATGAAACCTTTTCAACCTTCTGAGCAGAAAACCATGTAGGAAGCTTCCTGCCAAAGCAGAACGGGGGATTGTGGGCCATTTTGCCAAATTTATAAACAATGTGTAGGATATAAGGATAATCAGTCGCGCCAACAGCACGTTCAGCAGCATCTATAATACAACAAAGGAGGGACAAACTAGGAAATAGGAATTTCACTTTGGGCAAGAGAAACACAAGCACCATGATATTTGGGGAAAAAAAAGTATGAAATTTGCAGAATTTGATGGATACCTGGCCTTGAACACCTCCAGGGATGGGGCAGCCACAGCTTCTCTAGGCAACCTCTTCCAGTGCCTCACCACCCTCACAGTGAAAAATTTCTTCCTAATATCTAATCTAAATCTCTCCTCTTTCAGTTTGAAGCCATTCCCCCTCGTCCTATCACTTCATGCCCTTAGAAAAAGTCCCTCCCCAGCTCTCCTGTGGAACCCCTTCAGATACTGGAAGGGGCTCTAAGGTCTCCCCGGAGCCTTCTCTTGTCCAGGCTGAACCCCCTCAACTCTCCCAGCCTGTCCTCCCAGCAGAGGGGCTCCAGCCCTCCCAGCATCTCCGTGCCCTCCTCTGGCCCCGCTCCAACAGCTCCATGTCTTTCCTATTTGGGGCACTCCAGAACTGCCCCAGGTGGCATCTCATCAGAGCAGAGTAGAAGGGCAGAATCACCCCCTTTGACCTGCTGGTCACACTTCTGATGCAGCCCAGGATACGGTTGACTGCCTGGTCTGCGATCGCACATTGCTGGCTCGTGTTGAGCTCCTCGTCAATCAGCACCCCTGGGTCATATATATATGTGTATATATATACATTAAATGCCATGTACACTCATCTCCTAAAATACACACCTCCTTCTGCTGGACCACCCTTCTCCATGGCCCTCGCTCAGGCCCTTCTGCGGGTGGTTCAGCACAAACTCCAGCCAAAACCATGATTACTATTTACAGTCCTACAGAGAATTTGCATCAGTCCTTCTCTGGCATCTGACAGAAGCGCCTGCCACCAAGACAATGACAATCAAAACCTCAACCCAAGCAAGAAAACACACTGCTTCTTCAGCAATCAACACGCTGGTGTATTTAGGTCCCACCACAACCACGGTCTGTCGCGTATCTTCAGCACCAGGGAAGAGCAGAGGGAAAGTTTTAAGGGTTTTTTTCCTCCTCTTCTTCTCAGCATCAGAAGGCAGAGAAGGAAAAAAGACCTAAAAAAAAGGAAGGGAATATGGATGAAGGCCCCTCAGAGCCTTTTTCAATATCTTTCTTCTTCCCCTGATGCTTCTAAGGGGAAAAAAAAAAGAATGAATATTGTAGATAGAAACTCAAAAGAGTGCTTTTAAAATGCTTTTTAGTCTTCGGCTAGTGAGGGGAAGAGTGTCAGAGAGACGCTCAGGGGGAAGGAGGTTCGTGCATGAACTCTGCACCAAACGAGCCCTTTTGGGTAGCTGTGGGTTAAGGATGAAACACCCAACTCTGCCCGGCGCTTGCCGCCAGCCCCAAGATAGCCCACTCCTTGCTCCGAAGTCGACTCCCCTCCCAGGGAAGCAATCCTCGGCTTTTAATTACCACGTTTTGGGAGCCCTGCCTTTAGAAAGAAACACTTTACACAATTATATCAATTGACCTTGTCCAGAGCTGTCATGTTTCATCTAATTACTGCTCTCAGAGCTTGATAGTCAGACAGAAGCACCCACCAGTTTAGCTGCTGGTCACACCGTTAACATGGGCACGAGCCTTCAGACACTTTTCGAACCAAGATTTCTCAGATTCACTAAATGAGATTTGGTTGCTGGCACTTTTACATTCCTCCTCAAAATACACTCCAAGAAAAAGGGGCAAGGTACCTGGACTAAGCCTCTAAAAAATATTTATGAGGTCGGTGTTCACCTACGCCAAGAGCAACCGCCTCTGGTTCACTCGGATCGCT
Organism: Charadrius vociferus; assembly: GCF_000708025.1. Taxonomy (NCBI): domain Eukaryota; kingdom Metazoa; phylum Chordata; class Aves; order Charadriiformes; family Charadriidae; genus Charadrius; species Charadrius vociferus. The sequence goes on along the minus strand of NW_009647017.1, from coordinate 62,899 downwards.
CCTTTGGGCAGCACAGCTATGGGTCGGGGACGGGCGCAGGCAGCGGCACATCGGGCTGCCCGACCCTTCAGGGCAGCACCGGAGCATCCCTCCAGCATCAATTCGTTCAGCTCATCAGAAAGGATACGAAGATGTGCTTTCACTGTACTTCATACCTTCTCAGGGAGAATTCACCGTTAATTTAGGGGGGGAAAGGCGCAGCAAGAACCAGTGGCAAGAAACTGAAGCCAAGTAAATTTAAATGAGAAGTAAAGGAAAAGCAAGCGAGCCAAAAGCAACCCAGTGAACGCAATTAGCCATGCCAAGGGAGAACATCCTCCAGCCCATCACAGCGCTGCAAGGTCAACAGGCGAAGTTATAGGGACCGTCCGTACAGAGAACAGACTAAACAAGCATATCATTCCTCTTTTAGTGACATTATCTGCGCCCATCCTGGCCGCAAGATCTCAAGCACACGCACAAGCGCATCATATACAGAGCTCAAGTGAGGACTTCTCCTTAGTCGCTTTGCCTTGGGACCCACATCTGTGGTCAGCCAGGAAGAGGAAACAAACGTTATGCCACTATTTTTGTGACAATCTCTCTCTACTCGGTGTACCCAAGAGCGAGAAGGGAACTGCAAAATAATAGTTAGCTTTAGCCCAATTTATAATGCTATAATCTCTCTACTCTCCTAATCTTTTGTTGTAGAAACTACCCGTATCCAAGAATAACCTGGCTGCTACTTCTGTCAAAACAGCCTGTATGTGCAGTGCTGCGCTGAGATTTGATCGAGCATCAGGCAACTGTGGAGATGACGGAAGGTACGCAGCGGGAGTAAACAAAAGCTTGAGAAACAGGAGACAAGAATGGTGCTGTAATATTGAGGGGGGGAAAGGAAAGCAATAAGCAAAGGCAACTTAGAAATACAGAAAATCAGCTCCTCACCCACACAGGACAAACACAGTCCCTGTCAGCGCAACGTCTGAAGCCTCCATTGACTGAAAGCGTGTACGGAACCTGGACACCAGGCTGTGAAACTATTATTATATATAAACGATAAACATAGGAACTAGGAGACTGTCATTTATTGCAGAGCTCTTCTGCTGATTGAAGAGCTGACCTTAGCTCAGCTAATCTACAGAGCCTCTCAAAACAGTCATAACCCTGCAATTTATAAAGCTTTCCATCCACTCCCAAATGAGCAGCCTCACGTCCCACGGGACATCCTCATCCCACGGTACGTCCGCGTCGTGCGATCACCACCTCCGTGATTTGGATAAATTCTGCCTTTCGTCATACGGTGGCACAGTAAGCGTCCAACTACCTTACCCTCTCCAACTAAAAGAAATGTTTTCAGAAACACCTGCACTAGTGCTTGGGGTTGTTTCACCATCCAGGAAGCTACGTGCACAGAGCAGGAGCTTTTCAGTGTAACTTCCAGTATCTTTATTTTATGCTTTACCTATTTTTGTCCCCCTTTATTCTTGCTGTAAGACCCCAGAAGAGAACGACAGTGAGTATCTGTTTCAACGAGTCAAAATTCTCAGGTGGTCAGGACACCGTTTCCCAAAACAGACGGACATTGGTATCAAAGCTCTGGAAATTACAAAGTTGGTGGTTGTTCACCTTTCGCTTCCAAGCTGGGAGAGGAGGCACCTTGTGAGCCCTTAAGGCCAGGAAAGTGCGACCACAGGCACATGATCAATCCAGCGAATCTGGTTGTTCCTAAAGCACCATAAAAGTAATCAAAATCATCAAAACATCAGTACTGTCCCTGTTTTAAACTCTACTTCGCAGGGTGAGAAGGTAAGGAGGCACCTTGTGAGCCCTTAAGGCCGGGAAAGTGCCCAGTTTTCAGCCAGTAATGCGATTTCCAAGAAGATACAATTCCTTCAGCTTCTCTGTTTGACAACCAATATTTTGCTGAAACTTCGGGCAGCAATTTAGAGTAGTTTTCAATGTATTTTTTATACTTCAGAGCATTTACAAAATTACAGCACATATTGGCATTACCATCAACAAATGACTGCCATCAACCGAGACAGAAATTGAGACATTTAACTGTGCGTTTATCGCGCCTCTCCAAGAATTCAGTTCCCTTTATAGTGCAGACGTCTCCAAACTCTCGAGCGAGATGTTCTGTCATTAGCCCAATTTAGCTGTAGCCCTTCACATCAAAGCTGAAATTGAGAAACATTGTCAGAAAGAAACAATTCCGCTAAGTTTACAATTATCTGATGTGTTACCTTTCAGGAATAATATGCTCTATTTTACCAGTGAATTTACTGTCAGAAATCAGCAGATACACTTCACTTTCAGTCATCTCTTTCCATAGTTTGATAGTTTTCCTTACAGGAGGCTGTGCAGAAGACCCAAAGGAGCAAATCTCAAACGCCTGAGGCTCTCCACAAGTATTAAAAAAAGATTCCCAAGCACGAACCATCCTTTATCTGGCAGAGGAGACCACTGCTGCTTTTCAACAGCAGAAGTGGTAAAAGAGGCTGTGGAGTTTATACAAGGGGATGGGGAGGAGGAGATAGGCAACGGACACATGAAGTAGAATTATTTCACAAGGACCAGAACCAGTAATGCTCTAAGCCATCCCCACGACAAACATTTGAGAAGGAATTCTTTAAAAGTGAGCATCAGAACCATTCACCAGGGAGCGGGATAGAAAACAGGATAACCACTGGTACCGAAGCCAATTCCCTGCAAACCACCTGAGCTCAGCTCTGCCCGCGGCGCAACCTCACCGTTTGGCTGAGGAACGTCGTGGCACCTATTTTTTGGCAGATGAATTTTCAGGCCAGCACGGAGGAAAGAATTCCCTTGAGCAAATTAAAAGTAAGGGTGTTCAGAGGCTCTGGGAATAGCAAACAGCACCTGGTGGCGGATGCCTTCCGGAGGAGCGCAGACCTCTCTGCACCCTGCAGACTTGGGTGCTGCCTCCCGAGCCGATGCTCTCGCTCCCGGGCAGGAGTGCCTCCATCCAGCCCGGGGCACCAAGGCTGCGGTAAGAGGGATGTAAGGGAAAGGAGGACAGGGCCAGCATGTTTACTTTGGATTCCAATGGAAATAAAAAAATTTAGGTCAACGTTTCACCCAAGGGGCAATTTTAACAGAGCAAGTGAATTTTTTTTTTGCCTTTAGTTAATTAATCATGAAAGCCTCCGTGGAGTTTGTCAGTATACTTTTTATTCAGGCAAGGCCAACGTTTTAAATTTCCATCTATTTGTATTACAACAGAGATGGGCTGCGCTGACTCACACTGTTACAGAGCCACATTTCAGCAGAAGGGAAAATTAGGCATGTGAGAACGCAGTCCCCTCTTTTGAGCGTCAGCTTCTTTCACAACCGCTTCACTCAATACACAAAGCGACTAACTTCTGTAAGTCGCGTCGATCAAGGGATTCGCGATAGCAAACCTGAGCCGAGAACCTACCCGTTGGCTCATGTGTTGCCTTTGGGTCTGAGTGTCCCTACACCGGCACAGGGGCACCGCTAAGCCTTCCCTTGGGCTCACAAGGAAGGGAACAGGCGAGCTTCAGTCTGGTAAGATGTTAAAATACCAGGAAAGGGCGAATTTCTTTCACAGCTTACTCACCTTAGCACATTTGCTGAAGTCTCTACAACAACCTTTTGCACCAAGAAGGGAGGTGCAAAGCCCCTGCAGAGTTTTACCCTTGCAGCTGGATGTGCCACACAAGCAGACACGCAGGAAACACTTAATTTTGCGGTGTTATTTCATCTCATAAAAATAACATTTCAAAAATCAGTATTGGCCCTCTAAAGGACATCTGGTGGAAAATCCATGCGCTGAGCATCTGATGAATGACTCTGAACGAGTTATTTTAGCTGTCATGTCACTGGATTGACAGCAGTCCCCCGTTAGAAGAGGCTAACCCAGGCGTCACACGCGACACATGCTTCAGGGACAAGCTCTGGCAGAGCCCAGATTATTGGAGGATGGTGTTAAACAACAGGCTACCGGGAAATACCAGCCCACATACAGCACCAGTCTTTTGCCAGTCAAAATATGAGACAGGACAGGGATGCAAAACAAGGCGCTCTGCTTCCTTGGCAGTGGAGGGAAAGCCCGGGTGGGTTGGGAGAAGGCAGCGCTTGCTCCTCCATCGCCACCCAGGCCGCTCCAGGGAAATGCAAACAGCAAGGTCAGCACACGAGCTCTCAAGTTAAGCTCGGTCGGATGATGTGAAGAACTCGCCTGGATTGCAGGTTGCATCTGGAACGAGCAGTCTCACGGGTGTTCTTCCCTAAGTTTGAGAAGCGCAGGTGCATTTATTCATCGCTTTGAGCCTGGAAGCCCTCACTGCGGACCACGATCCTGCTGTGAAGCTGCATAGCAAAGCCCTTACAGTCCTGCCCCGAAGACCTTACCGTCCCAGCGTAAAACAGGCAACCAAAGATGGGTTCAGACAGAGAAACGCAAGAATATCGTGAGTGATGGCACTGCCATGTCTTGGGCCCTGGAATAGACCTTTCACACTAAGTTTTGTATTGGGAAGGACAAGGGAGTAGCAGTCAAGGATAAATGAACCAAGTGTGAAATCTGGACATCATCACACTTGGCACAACTTCACCAAAACCAAACATTCCTGACTGTGTAGCTGAAGTCAGCATTGGTCTTGTATTCACTTGGACGTGGAGAAGGGGGGAGTGAGAACAAAAAGACATAAAACAAGAAGAACTGAATACAAAAATACCCAGCAAACTATAGAAAGACGACGACTACTCAACTGTAAATCGCTCATCCTCAACTAAGCTCATTCCCATTTTTAAAAGTACTCTGGTGAACACACAGAGGTTACCCGGCTCCTATATAACATGTGGTGGCTCACACGCCTCGTAACACAGAGGGCAACTGCAGCACATGGGAAATGGATGCTGTGACAGGTCACTGGTGATTTATACTGCACCACTCGCAGAAGTGATTGCCATAGTACCCAGACAGCGCCGGGCTCTGACACGCTGCACTAACACTAAATTTCTCACCAAGATCTAGTGGGAGTCAAAGACACCAAACGCAGAAGCCATTCACAAAAAAACCTTGGAGATTGAGTTAAATTCCCACCTACAGACAAAAAAGAAGAGAAAGTATTTTGTGGTTACTTTAATACCTACACAGAACAAACCATACAGCACCATCGTGATCAAGCACTACATAATTTACATCTGCCTTTACCAGGAACACTTTTTCCATGGTCTTTTTCCAAAATGGCAAACACCGCCCGTCATCTCTTCTTCCATCCATTTAACCAGGAAAAGTTCAATGTTCTTTACTTTTTGTCTCATCCCCCAAAACATTTGCCCCTCACGCACAATGGCGCACGACAGGCGCAGGACTTGAAGCGGTGTGTCCCTGCCCGCGCCGGGGACATGCCGCTGCCTTTTGGTACCGAAGTTTTGAAGGCAGCCCTGCACGCCCACAGCAGCTCCGGGCTTTGGGCAAATAGAGCAAGAGAGGAGCCGGCCCCATTGTGCAGCATCTCCAGGAGCCCTTTGTTAGCAGCGCTCGCTGCCTGCCCGTGCCCTGCTGCGCGGGGACCGTGCCAGCCACAGCGCGCTTGCCTGCACCTCCTGCCCGCTCCTCCTGCCCACAGCGCGTCAGCTCACGGGTGGAGTGGAAAGGCCACGGTGAGCGAGCAGAGGCCCCGAGAGGGGTTAAAATGTGCTTTATTGGGTTTTGTGAGCTGACTTGGGATGGCCACAGGGATGCTCAGGAAAGCACAAACTCACGACGGCCGCCGGGGCTGCAACGCTGGGAAAAACTTTGCCCATTTGCAGCTCGTGAAGCACAGAGCAAGGAATTGGGTGCAAAGCAAAGATGCCACCTTCAAAATCAGTGCAATAAACGTTTGTGTATCATAGACGGGGTGTGAAATGCACAACCAATACGTGGCAGCTGGAAAATAGCCTGTTTCTGCCACGTACCACTAAACAATACCGATGCTGTGGGAGCAATGGGTTTGCAGCACGTTTGGCCCCTGACACAGCACACGGCTTCCTTCCCTCCTCAGGCACTCACACACAGAGGCTCTCACTCCATCCCCTCCTCTGGCAGCAAAAGAGCCTGCGAGTCAATCATCTTTCCCGAAGGAGGATCGCTGCCACGTCTCCCAGCTCCCAGCCTTTAAGGTGGAAAAGCGAGAGAGACACCTATTCATTATCCTGCTGCCACTGCCCAGGTCCCACCTTCCACGCGAGTAATTGCAGAGGACAATGCTGGGGACACGCGTGCACACGCACGCACGCAACAGAAACCTCTAGGTCTGGCAGAGAAGCATCTTCCAGTTTACTTGCTAACTCCCCAAAATCAGGACAATCGAAAGATCCACCCATTTGTGTAAAGGAAGGACCACCTCCACGGGCGATTGCCATTTGCATACAGCTGAGAACCTGAGCTTTGCCAGGAGACACCGAGGATCTTTTTGCAAACCGCTTCGCATGCAGCACTTTCCCCATCACAAAACCCTGCTTTAGTGCTGGTGTGCGTGGTGTGGGGAGTTGGTTCCCATTGTTCCTCCGTCGCCGCTGCGAAAGCAGTGTGCACAGACGTGCGCTCGGATCCTTTTTTGTATTTTCCAGACTCCCCCTTCCCAAGGTTTCTCCTACCGAAGTGTTCCTCCTTTTCTTTTGGAGAAAATTACGCGAGCACCAGAGAAGAATATCTCCTCACACGCATCTCCCTCCACCGCGCACTCACACCCCTGAGCCTCCTGCAAATCAAAGCTGCACTTTCTCAGTTCCTAACACTTCTTGGCTCACGCTCTCATTTCTCTCTTCTTTCTTTTTCAATAAGAGATCTGTGTACCGCCGGAGCCCTTCTCTCCCTCCCGCACAAGTAGCCCCAGAGCATTGCCGTGGCACTTCCCTCCGTTCCTCCCCTACCCCTGTTCCGCACACAACCAGCTTTGCCATTTTTAATTCGAAAATGTGCCTGCCAAGTGCGGCAAGAGCGGTACAGCCCCAAAGAATCGCAGCCTAATAGAGTTGGAAGATGCTTTGCAGATAACTGCGTTTTCTGCCTTGCTAACTCATCCGCTGCTTTTCTCCCTTTACCCAGCAAAGGCAACCCCTTCCCTCGGATTCAGCATACAGACCCGAAAAGCTACAGGCGAATATATCCAATCGCAAGCAGGATCAGGTGCGAAAGAGAATGGGAACTAACCCTACGACCGCCACGGCACACACACACCTATTATGCCACCTCCTGCCACATTTCTCCTTTATTTTCCACGGATTTCCTTCTTTCCAGTGCTGCCCTTTCTCTCCAAGGCTGCGCAAGGCGCTTCTAACCCCGGGTTCCCCCTTCCCATCTGTGGGATGCGATGCAAAAGCTCACACTGGCGAGCAACAACAACAACAAACCCCCCCAGAAAATCCAAATCCTGCTCGCAGAAGGGGGCAGAAAAGTCCATTAGCACAAGAGAGGGGCACATTGCTTTGGGATGCGGCGAAAAAATCACCCTCGCCCCTCGGAGCGCAAAGGCAAATAAGACAGAGCTGACTTACCGGAGACTCGAGGATGCAGGTTCGCCAGCGAAAACCCGAAGAGGAGAAAAACCAGCTTTGGTACCCAAGCACATCCAAGACTATTCTCCATATTTCAACGTGCACCTACAGATTGGTGTCCCGAGCACCAGCAGCAACCACACATGCACGCACAGCCCCTTCCTCCTCCTCCTCCTCCTCTTCCTCCTCCTCGCTGGGGCTTTTCTTCAGGTCCCCGCTGACAGGGTTCAGCAAAGGGGGAAGGGGTGCGGAGGGAGGAAAAAAAGTTGCATTCAGTCCAGGAGGCTCCGAGGCTGCCGAGCATGCGGGGAACTAACTCAAGGAGACGGGGAAGGATGGGGAAGGGTCCTCCCACGCTGGAAAACCATACAGAGGAAAATCCTGCCCCACAATTAAAAAAAAAAAAAAAAAAAAAAAAAAAATCAAAAGCATAAAAAG
>NW_009647017.1:30643-52477 GCF_000708025.1 Charadrius vociferus | reverse complement strand
TGGACGGGGCTTGGAGCAACCTGGGCTGGTGGGAGGTGTCCCTGCCCAGGGCAGGGGGGGTGGAACTTAGATGGTCTTTAAGGTCCCTTCCAACCTAAACCATTCTACAATTCTATGATCTCTTGAGCGTGTGTTTTGGATGAGTGAGAATCAACAGCTCCAACATTTACATGAAGTGCACCGCAGGGGAAACAAGATTCAGATCCCAGGTAGAAGGCTGCAGCTCAGATGTTTTTCTTCTGGGATTTTGACTTTCAGCACAACTTTATGCAAGAATAATTTAAAATAACCAGCAAACCAATATGCTCTGCCTGCTATCGTTGCTTTATCTTAATTAGAGCATGTCATGCCTTAGGTCAAACTGTGGTCTCCGCAGCAGCAAAAGCATTGCCAGGAGCAGAGGAAACCCAACCTCGTACAGCTTGCTTAGCCGCTCTCCACCCGCTTTTTCTGCAATCCAAACATGCATTTCAGTAACTTTTTGGCTGCTGGAAAAGCACGCATTGGGTAGGAAGTGAAAGCTGAGGGGCTTAGACAACTAATTGAGTGAGTGGATTTCCCCTGGTTAGGCACAAGTCTTCTGGAAATGCCTTCACCACCTACCTGTACACTTCTGCGTGGGGGGGGTGTCTCTCTAGAAATGACCCAGGGCCTCAGGGCAAGAGCAGGACGAGGCCACCAAGGGCCCTAGGGAGGATACCCCGCCACCCTATTCCTCACAACGGACCGACCTTGGTCCACCACCCTCACCATTCCCTGCTCTCAAGGGTGCTCCCGTTGCCGTGCCCAGGAGCTTGCACACACCAAATCCTCTGCTCTGGCTTTGCAAGATGTCCCTCTCTGCAAAGACTGTACGTCTGGCACTTGTTGCTGTTCATCTGCAACTTGCTTCTGCTGTTTTCTCTGGGTTTGCTCATATTTTGCGCTTTTCTTTTTCCTCGCTTCCTCTGTCACCTGTCTTCTCTCTGTTCTCGCTAGCACCATCATGACTTCTGCACGTGCACCAAAATTATAACCTGAGTGTCCAACGCCAAGTCTTGCAATGATGACTTCCTTACTGGTGGTCAGACACACCTCCCGGGACTTCCACGGATGCACAAAGGGATTTCCTCGAACAGCCTCGTTCTATTTTGTATTCTCAATAATTATTCTGCAGTGTGAGATAACTGCGTGATAAAGTTGCATCCGGTCCATTATCAGGCAGGTTAAAAGGGAGCAGCCCTTACTGAAAGGGAAAGGACGGCGTGCAGCAGGCATCTGGAGTTGGGGATGGGTTTTCCTCCCTTCTGCTTTCCCAGCACGTTCCAACATGCAATTCCGTAATTCTGCTGTGCCACACAACACCACTGTTCTCAGTGTGAGCTCCAAGTGGCTCTTCACAACCTGTTCCTAAAAACCGTCCTCCCCAAATCAGCCTTTCCTTGACTGTCTGCTCATGTAGCAGAAACACTTTTCCTCCTGCAAAGCCTAATTTTACAAATACAAAAAAAGCTTTAACTCTAAATACGGATTTGGCTCCGAGGAAATCACAAGCTGAGCAAACGCCGTTTTAAACAGAACCAAGACTTCTGCCAATATGCAGCCAAGAGCCTTTCGATTTGAACACGCAACACGTGGGGATAATCTTACTTACAACTTGTAGCCACATTGAGACGGGAATTTCTCTCTGACGTTCCACTAGTCCTTTGGGGAGCATACCTTTCCCAATAAACAGCACTCTTGACTTCAAAGCATGGGGAACGTCTGCACGTGCAAGGCTACGTGGCCAAGAACACCACAAACCGGACTGGAATCTATCACTCGGCACATGAGTTTATGTCCTATGTGAAGCCTGAAGAGGAAAACGTGGTCAGGGAGAAGCAGGCAAGTTTTCTCATTTATAAAAAAAAAAAAAAAAGGATATATAAAATTTGGATCAGTCAGCCTAAGGCTAAATAGGACTGTAGGTACAACCATACCACTGCAGCTCAGCTGGTTCAAGGTGTCAACGGGAGCCTTTGCATCGCAGTTTGCAAGTTCCGTATCTTGGTCTTCTATTTCCCTTTCGCATGTATTCTAGTGGTGAAAAGAAGTCTTGCTGCACTGCATATGAAAGTAAACAACGAGCAAAGACAGAGTACTAGACGCAGCCGTTCTCTCTCAAGCTGTCCGGCAGAGTTATATGGCAATTGTGTACTTTTTCCAACTTCGGAGCGAATGTTAGTGGAGGACAACCAGAACTGATGTGAACCAAGCAGAAAACAGGCGAGTGCTGTGCTTTCTTCCAACATGCGATCTCTCTTGTTTTTGCTTTGAGCTTCTTCACGAACAGACTGCCAATTTTCTTCCAACATGCGATCTCTCTTGTTTTTGCTTTGAGCTTCTTCAGGAACAGACTGCCAATCATGCTGCGCTCCGCACTGGGGGGGTTATGAGCTTCACAAATGGGTGAGCAGGTTTTCACCACTAAACTCATTTTTTTTGCTTTCAATCTGAATGCAGATCCCGAGGGATAAAAGGCTGGTGTGTGCCTTAAACCAAACAGGCTCCACATGAACAGAAGTAAGCATCGCTGGGGAAGTAAGGGGATACAGAGACCAATAATGCCAAATCTGGGTCTTAGGACAAACAAGTGCTCAGTCCGCCACTGCATCCTGCTGTGGCAAGATGGGCAACAACCGCCTGAACTGCTCAGCTGCCCTCTTCCCTTGGGCTATGGAAAAGCCTCGCTGTTTTGCCGACAGCCCCACAGCTGGAGAGGGTCCCCAGAACCCTGAAGAGGGTCTTCAAGTCAGATCCACATCCTAAAAACCGCAGGAGATGCTACAATGGAAATTAAAAACCAGCCCTGGGTTTACTTTTAGGCTTTTTGCCAAAAGGCTTTTCTGCACATACATTTTCTCCAGTAAAGCCTTCTGCCTTCCTCAGTCAAAACCCATACCTTTTACTGTGCCGAAAAAAAAAAATGGAGATTCATGGGCTGAGAAGTTATAAGAGCGAGTGTGACCCCAAAAGGTGAGGGGTTAAAAGCACTCACTGGGCTGGAGGAGATTTCCATTCCTGTCCACTCAAGGAAAACCTCTGAGCTGTTCTGTATCAGCCAGTGCCTGGCTACAGCCGATACCCCGATGGGAAGCGTGGAGTCTGCCCTGGGGCCACGGGCGTTCCGCAGGCGTTCAGCTCCGCAGGGATGTCTTCCGTCACGTATGATTTCCTTTGTGCATCTCACCTGGTATGAAAAAGTCAGCTTTTCCTTCTCTAACCCCCACGATGTTGTGCAATGCTCAATGGACTACTCAAGGCAGAAGACTGCAGAGTTTACTCTCTAACATATCACTACTTTTTCTAGGATCTGGTTCTCTCTACCTCAAGAGACCTGTTCAAAAACTTGAACATTTCTTTTACTGACTTTTACATCCCAATAACCATGTTTAAGGTACTATTATCCAGTGTAAGATTATGTGCAATTACCTCCTTCTCATGTAATTTTGTTCTCCAGAATTACCACTCCCCTTTCATTTGTTACAAGGAATATTTTATACACCTTTATGAATTCATCCAACTCTGCAGCAGATCAGAACACATAATTTCATCACACTTACTTAAGTGCCTTTTAAACATAATTAGAAAATTGGTGCAAGTCAAACTAAGCTGCAGTGAAGTTTTCTCCTTTCCTACCTGTTTTTCTTCCTACCATCCTTCACAGTGATGCTCTCCCTGATGTGGGCTCCCATGGAATCATAGAATCACAGAATGGTTTAGGCTGGAAGGGACCTTGAAGATCATGGAGTTCCAACCCCCCTGCCCTGGGCAGGGACACCTCCCACCAGCCCAGGTTGCTCCAAGCCCCGTCCAACCTGGCCTTGAACACCTCCAGGGATGGGGCAGCCACAGCTGCTCTGGGTAACCTGTTCCAGTGCCTCACCACCCTCCCAGTGAAAAATGGGCCTCATTCCTAGCTGGCTCTCCCGTGATAGCACAGTGACCCTCCTCCTACCAGTGCCACGGCCACTGCACATGCAATCTGCCATCCCCATGTGCTGCCAAGCTTACCTTCTCCTACCAGGCACACACTTTGAAAGATCGAAACATCCTCTGTATGTTCTTCCATGGCTGCGGCATCTTTCCATTATGAAGCATCACCTAATGCCTCTTAGAGATTTTATATTTTTTTGTTATAATTAACCTAATTTCATTGGGGTTTTTGTTTAACTCACTGTTTTTGTAACATAAGCATTAAGTAGCCACAATAACAGCCATGTTGATGTTACTCCAGCAGTACAGCAGCATACCTCAGAGCAGAATTTAGTCCCTCTTGCAAAGAACCTTAAATTACTGAGCTTATGAGAGAGATGAGATAAAGTAAGAGTCTTTAGTTTTCATGCAAAAGAGAGAATGCTTTTTGCTTTGGCAAGACAAGCAACTACTTCAATTGCCTCGGCACCTTTTTTGAAGGAAGCAGCACATCTGTGGCTTCACCCTCCTCTAAAGCAGAGTATTGGATTTGCTGCCTTGAGAAATCTAGATGTAACACCGTATGATAAGTTCTTGTTTTCCTGTGATTAGAGTTTAATCACCATTCCTGTTTTGCCACTTGTAAGTCAAGCAGGTAAATCTAAATGTTGTTTCTCTCCTGCACAGTTCTTGCATTGGTTCACATTCTCCTGTGCACTGAGCAGCTTCTAAGTAAGTGTCCACGCAGCGCTTAAGCTGAAATAACTCCATCTTGAGCAATAAAACTGTCACATCGTCACAAGTAAAGGTGGCCATCCACCAGGCTGCTGCCAGCGGTCGGGCCGTCCCACAAGCACACATCCTCCGTGCTTTTAAATTCCCCGCGGCTGAGCACGGTCAGTGGGAGAAGGCGGCCACTTGCCTGTATCATATACCCGTGGTGGTCCGGAGAGCCCTTCGCAGGTCACACACACCCTCAGCCCAAGCTTCGACTTTACGGGGAACCTCACCTAGCAAGGAGAAATTGCTGCTCTATCACACAGGCTTTGCGACCGCCGCACTGCCAGGAACAGCAGAGAGGATGTGGAAACCAACCATACTTCTCCTGGAGTTCACTCTTCGGGTTATAGGGATACAGCTGTATTTTGGACCTTCCTGTTATCTCCCTTATTTCATCAAAATAAATGAATTCTTCCCCTCTCCTCCCACAACAACTTTATAACTTCAACAAAGGACAGTAAATCTGCTGTTACAAATAGGATTAAATGGTTTGTCTGCTGCAATATCCAAACTTTTAAAGATGCTGGTCCTTCTTCCTTTGATGATTCTGGACTTCAGCTGCCGAGATCCTCTCAAAGTTATCAAGCACAAGCAGTGAGAGATATCGCAACAAAGTTCACTCACATGCTGCTCTTCTCAAGGTCAGCATTCCTCCGTTTTCACCGATCCTCATTATAATTCCAGATGGGCATTTTCTTAGGAAAAGTTTCCTTTCTGGAAATTGCATGAAGGTGTGACTGGCATTTCTCTAGGGGATCACAAACAAAACCTGCCAATTTTTCTGTTCTTACGCAAGAGGGTACAGGTCCTGTCCCAGCTGGATGAACTGTGGACTTTTCTGGACATCAAGCCACGTGAGAGCCAGCTCAGCCTTATAAATTTATGAAAGTGACCTTCTTTCAGAGTAAAATGTAGCTGTGAAATTCTCAGTGACTTACCATCAGATGTTCAGGTGCCTCTGCTGCATTATGTTCTCTGATGGATTGCCAAGATGTTTCTTCTCCTAAAGCAGTTTTGAAGCCTCCTGGAAAGACTTGTTTTCCCTAAAGGGAGTGAGGACAAAGTCCAGAGTACTTTGTGCCAGCACATGCTACAAAAATTCAGCAGCTCATGCCTCCCACTGCAAAAAAAAAGCACAGTTTTTTTCTCTGCGTTTTCCTGAAGGTTATCTTGAAGTCTGCCTGTGCCCAATACACTGTGTCATGCCCCCATGGTTTACTGAAATCAGAGCACGCCCTTTGAGAAATCCTCATGCTTACGTGGGGAAATTGCCTGTAAGAGTTAGGTTGAAGAGCGAATTTGTTTCATTTTTAATGATTTTGGCAACTACGCTCATTTTATGACAGCTTTCAGGAACCAGTTCAGTGTATTTTCTGGGTTCCAGATGCCCTTTCTGTACTCCGCTCTCCAGGGAGCAAAGCTCTCCGAGCCACAGGGTCTCCTCTTCCCCTCTCTCTCCTCCCAACAGACTCCTGTAGCCCACGCTAGTCCTACCCACCACAGTCACCTCTCTCCGCAAGTGCTGTTCTCCTTCAGCAACCTGTGCGTCCCCCTCAAAGGATTTCAAGTTCTAAGAATTTTTTTTAGAGTTCAGAGCAAATCCTGATCACTGGATACTCATCCTCAGCAAACACTGCTGCTCCCCAGAGAGGGGCTGGAGGAACTCTAGCATCACTAACCCCGTTGTCCTAAACTGCCCTGGGAGATAAGCGACTGTGCTGACAGCCAAAGCTGGATTCCCCACGTACCGGCGCAATCCTGACAACATTCTTTTGCCTTAAATTTTTGGCATGTGAAATGCAGATGTCTCCACCTGACCTAATCATCTGAGGTTTTTCACTACAGTCAATAGAGTGAAAACCCAGTTTCAACACATCGCTCTTAGACATCTCCTTTAGGATCAGGCGATCTAAACTCTGGAAGAGCCTAATCCTTTCTCCGGTGACCCTCATGCTCAGCCAGATGACGCTGGGTTTGGAAACAAAGACATTTTTATACAACTAGCAGGGCGCAGAAGTTACTCACAGACAGATTGCCAAAAGTCTCGCAGGGACACGTCCGATTTTAAGTGCATGAACAATCAGACAAGCCCCACCGATGTCAACAGATTAGTCACAAACGCGAAAGGCAGCAGGAGCTGAAAAGCACCGCTAAATCAGACTCTTGCTCAACAGCACGTCTCAGAGGATTACAGCTAATGCTGCGCTACTATACTAAAACACAGATATTTTATAGCTAATATTAAATGATAAGAAAATCATTTATGACCTCTAAATTTAAATGCCAGAAATTTTGTAAGGAAGTGCCCGCGACTCTTATAAATCAGAGGTGAAAGAGATTTCTACGAGATCCAGCTGAATCCCTAATTGGCAACGCCTTACTGCTCAATTGTGACAGACCCGATGCTCTTCTATATGTGGCCCTCTGGTCCCTCTGCTTGGGGTAGACTGATTCCGACACCTCAGGGCACACTGAGAGCATCTCACCTTTGTGAGCGAGGCTGTGCAATCGCGCTGCCCTGTTGCACCCGACCTGGAGAAGAGACTAAACCTTTCCCACGGCTGCGACTTCGAATCCTGTGTCATCCCAAGATGTTGTCAGTGATGGAAGTGAAGCCACCTGCCCATTTTTACTCTTGCCTGTGTTATCTTTGGCCCTGTGGAAATCGGCAGGAAAAGCAACAGCACTCACAGTATGTAATTATGGGATCAAAAAGGATATTAGCTACCCAGAGGTAAGGTTGGTCCCTGCGATGAGCACCTAGAGCCTCGGGCAGGGGACCACAGGGCGCATTACGGCTCACTTTGGGAAAGCTCCTTGCCACTGACTGTCGAAGCTACTGAGACCCTCTCACGTATCCCACGCAAACGTAGCCTGACTGGCTTGGGGCAGGCACGATGTTCAATACGGGTTAAACCAGGGCTCTGCAGCCACCGAGCGGATTGCCCTCCGCCAGCTTTAGGAGCTAAGCCTCTTTTCTGCCTTCCTCTGAATTTTCTCATGTCATGGTTCAGAAGACACCTGTCCCAACGCCCAGTGAACTCAGAGCAATCACGTTGACAACAAATTACACCACTGAACAAATTTTGTTTTCATCTCCTGTCACCTCCCTTTGCTGTTTTGCCCGTGCCTAATTCTTTACACCATCCAGTCCCCCACCAAAATATCAAGTCTGCATTATCTACCTCTGAATGACTGCCGGAGCTTGAACCGCTGATTAGGGATGTCAAACTTGACGGTTAGACCACTGCGCTCGTCCCTCTGGGAAAGAGACAAGCATCTGGTCTTTTTTTTTTTTCTTTTCTGCGTTGAACTGTTCAGGCTGAGAAGCAATTTGTCCAAATGTGAAGTCCTTTACTAGGAGGACCGTGTCCAAGATGAGACAAAATTACAATGAAAGGAAAAATAGCCCACAGCGGCTCAGCTCGCCAACCAAGCCATGGCTCCCAATGAGAAACAGAATACACTGCCTAATGCTAGTCCAAATGTTAGTTATTTGCCACTTCAAACCCTCTTTTTCCTATAGACCCCTTGTTGTTTTAAAATCCATGTTGCAGCTTGAAGAGCTACCGTATTTTTTTAATGGAAAGCAAACTGATACTTGCAGATAAATTATCATTACATCTGTTTAAATCTCATTGTATTATTGTTGGGCTGCCAAAGAATCGGTCATTAACAATCCGCTTACTCAAAGTTACGCTTTCCCGTTGCTGGAATAAATTCGGCACCTGCAGCTATCTCAGTTAGCAGAGGCTGCCATGGGTTTAATGTTTCTCCACGTAACGACGCAGCATTGGTCACTCTACGCTGGCAGGAGACGTCCACACTTTTCCCCCAGATAAAACGGCTGACAGCCCACAAGGCAGCTGTGGCAACTGAAATCTGCCACATGCTCCTGACAGCATGCTAAATAACATCTCTCTTCCTAAAACTCATCTTTTTTTTTTTTTCCTCTATGTTTTAGATCAATCTTTCATTATTAGCACATTTCTATGTCTTCCACTTGCACTGGGAGTTAAGGCACAGAGGTTGAATCCTGCACCTAAAACTTCTTTCCCTTGACTTTTGGAAAGGTACTTAGAAGTTGTTTTCTGAGACTTGAAACAGATATTGGAACCTGGAAAAATGTAATGGAGCCTTGAATTTTATGGATAATGGCCCTTTTCTATAGGATATGTTTCTTCTAGGAGCATTTTGACATTCTGAATCAGACGCATCCCCAAAAGTACCTAATTTTTCTCCGCTGGCTCCGTAAGGAAATCAGGCTCCTGACTTCCTTCAAACACAACTCAATTAGTTGCCTAACGCTGCCTAAAATAGAGGTGCGAATCTTCACTCTCACTCTCCGTCCCCAGGGGCCGTTCCTGGGAAATACCAAGTGCTCTACCCATAATTTAATGACAGGAGTTGCTCAACATCTCTCAAAGTCAGCATTCCAGATGTTACATTGCTGCTGGATGAAGTACGTAGCTGTGTCCTTCACTAGGATGGATGCTCTCGCACTCGCTACGTCCAAAGCCACTGAACCAAAGCAGACCAAAGGGGGTTCCTGGTGCTACCACTGTTTTACCAGTGGAGCACCACGACACAGCTTGCAGTCTCAGCACTATAAACTGGACGTCAAAATATTCCAATTAGATATGCACATGAAACCCACTAACTAACGTCCAAGCACTTACATACCTTCAAAGCACCCTACAGCAGAGGGGTTGGAACTCGATGACCTTTGAGGTCCCTTCCAACCTAAAGCCTCCTATGATCTATTTTCTAATTTGTTCATTGATTCTATTTATTTGTATAAATCGATGATATCGCTTCATCCAAAACCAGAAGCAACAAGGTCTCTGCTATCTAAGGTAGCAAGAGAAGACCAGGAATGCAAAAGAGCCTTTCAAATTTCCAGAGTGATCCTGAAAGTAAAAGGCAAAGATAATATGATAACCTATTTGAAGCTATGTATGTTGTTAGCTTCTTTCTCTTCATATTTAGATTGTATTTCTCAATGAATATAAATCAATATAGCTCCCAGATGTCAATTCATATCAAGTTCTATTCCAGGTTTTCTCATCCCTCTCCACTTCTTTTAATGTTAATTCAAATCATTATATGAATATAATGGAAGTACCATAATAGTTTGAGAAATGTAACCAGCAAGAAGAAAGGAGTACAGCACAGGGGAATGTTCTGTTGCTTTAGAAGAGAAACTCATCCTCCCTGCCTCATAGTTAGAGTTCTGGCTGTGAAAACTGGCTAGGGAAATGTCTCACTGAACTGTCATTCACTCTAAATGGCCATGGTTTCTGTAATCCCTGCTCGAGATCTGCAGTTTTTAATTAGCTTTCACTTATTTCCAACATGAAGGCTGATTTCAGGGAATCACTCTACCAAAAAGGTCTTATCATCTCATGATGTCAGGATTAACTTCTTTCTCCTAATGCTCCACAGATGTTGGGAAGTGCTTTATTAGGTTTATCAAAGGCCCAATAATCAAGGCAATACAATAACCCGTCCTGCAGGCCAGGGGCAAGAAGAAACGTCCCCGTGTGATATATGTCAAATCAAAGCATTTTGTAAATCATCCCGATCACAAACCAGTAGCCCTTTCAAGGAATTTGCAGCATACAATAAAAAGCTTACAACTGAACATCTGAGCGTAACAACCGAGTAAGCAACTGAAACCCACAGAACATCAAATCCATCTCTTAACTGATATTAAAGATGAGCTCTGGGGTTTTTTATGTGTCTCAGAAAGGATGTATGCAACAGAAGCTGACATTCAGGAGCAGAGTGACACAGTGGATTAAGAGATATTCCAGAAATCGGGATAAGTATCTGTACCTCTCTGTGTACAGGATTTCCATTTGTGCTACATCTCCATACTGAAGCAGAACACAACCTCCAAAAGTGGAAATACAGAATATAGCATAATATCCATTGCCTCCTTCAGGCACGCTCTATATCAAAACACCCAACCCATGCTTTTTTGACAGAGTTTGCATTGAAAATAAATTCAACAGACAAACTTCTACATGTTCGTTGGTTGATTGGGGTTTTTTTTGCCAACACTGCTTTTTGATCATGTCTAGTCACAGAGTTCAGATGAGAAAAAATAAGTAACAGGAAAATCTGAAGAGCAGGCAGGGAGAAAGAAGAAGCCTTTGGGTAAGATGCTTAAGATGGTGCAGAAGTACAGTAGAACTATTCAAGATAATACACAAGAAAGCCCTTTTCAGTCTGAGATCACGTCTAGATACTGAGTGAATACAAAAAAAAACCCCCACAAAACAAAAAACAAACAAACAAACAAAAACGGCTACAGGCACACCGCATACTTTTTGCTTTAAGTCTTAAACCAGAATGTTAAAGGATTGAAGAAGGGCTCTGGTAAAACCAAATTGCCACATAGCACATGTAACGGTTGTGCTAAATAGTCAGTTCTTCGAAGCAACGGGCACTGGCCTCTGCTAGAGGTGGACGTTAGGTCCGATCTCTGAGGGTTCTCCTGCCCCTCAGCTGTGAAGGAAGAGGTAACCCAAATCCTGCCTGCCTGATGACACGGAAAGGAGCAGGAGGACCACTGTGAACCTGTCCCGTTGAGAGCAGGCACAACGTGTGACCCGGCTGGCTCTGGAGACTCAGGTACGACTTTCAAAGCCTCCTCAGCTTTGAAAACACAACCAGTTTTACTGGGGACCGGGCAGACAAATGACTGCACCAGCTCTGAAAACACCAGTCCTTAGAGCGATGGTCCGCAGCAGCGAGAAGGAGATGCTATTAGAAAGACGTGGCGGAGTTGATCCACAAGGGAAAATCAGAGAAACAGAAAGGTGTGAGAAGAGAAGAAGAGTTAACATGAGGGTGGAATGTAGGTTGAGATGTAGTCTGAAACCTGGCAGAAAAGACTGACGGTGAGGACCTGAGGTACATCACAGGTCGGTCCCGTCCTTACCAGCAGAACATCTATGGGGAGACGCTGCCTGCTTACGTAGAACAAGGAGCAAAGCCCACCTGGCCAGCGTGGGCAGAAATAGGTCAACTGCTCCCACCAGGAACAAGAACGGTGCGGTTTGGCCACAAAGGTACATCTTTCTTCAGCTATATGCATGAGTTTACATCAACCTTCTACCCATATGAACTCTATCACCGTATTTCATTATGTCTTTGAAGACCTCAGAGAATGTATGAGCAAGTACATATTTATTAATACAGTGTTAAGCAAATACTGTATTTCTGCTATATACCATAGGAGTTTGCCTTAAAATGTCATATACGCTGGTTGCAGCAGCCGATAGCTCTCCTGCTTCCTTTATACGAAAAGAAAAAATAAAATAAAAATAAGTATCAGCCTCAGGGGGAAATAATCTATACACAGTTAAAATGAGATATTTCCCTTATTAAAATGTCAGGCTTAGAGCTCACTTGGCACACTTCCTTCTCTGAAATGGTTTGTACCTACACACAACGGTGCACGACGCTTTTCATATTGGAGCAGTCCTTGTGGTCTGCATTCTTCATGCAGCTTTTTAAGGGAGAGCATTATCGAGGCTGTTTTTTTATTCCCCCTCTCTCCTGCTGTAGAAGATCATTTAACGTCATTGCCAATGCTTGGAACATCATGGAATGTTCCCCCTTAGTTAGACCAGAGGTTGTTATTTGAATGGAGACATGAGGAGAGTTTACAAACCACAGCAACAGTATGTGTGTGTATATATATAGTGTAAGATGTAGGACAGTTATGGAATAAGGACTTCTGCAACACACACACAAGTACAGGCAATTTGCTTTGTTGATGTTTCTCATGCTTAAACAAAATTTCATGCATCTGTGTTACATGCCAGATGCCAGTAAAAGTTGTTAGGATAATAAACTTGACTTCTCCCTAAACATTTAACCCCAAGATGTCATTTACTTATCACTGCGAGATGGCAAGTGACGGTCACGGCAGCGCTGCCTCCGGGGCAAACCCGATGCCTGGTACAGGGCTCGTATTCCCACGGGCACGTCCTCGCCCTGGGTAGAAAGCACTTGGAGCTGCACCAAGGGACCTTCTGACTCCAACCTTCTCCAACAACCAAACCGTTGGGCTTTTGAAGCAAAGTTTGTCAACGCTCACCTAGGAAACAGGGCTGGTAGGTCAATAAAATATCGCTAGTGTGTGTGTAACAGTAAAAGCTCTCAGGGTTCAGCTGAACTCAGGCTGGACAATACACAATAAGTGCAGCGTAGCTCCTGTTAATACTACTGGGAGTTGTTCAGGGTTATGGAGGGGTTACCACGATGCTCATGTACAGGAATGTACGCGGTGTTCAAGAATGCAGAAACGGGTAGAGCAAAAAGCCATCCATCCCTTTCCAGCTCTTAACCTTTGCCACCCACATCTCCAGGGATAACTCCGTTTGCTTTGGCATTCAATGAAGAGTCAGGGCAGAGCACAACCGACCCTCTCAGAAGCTAGAGGAGCACAGAGGAATTAGATGGGTGATGTGGGAATTAGAAATGTTTTTTTTTCAGAAGCTTTCTGTATTGGCCTGTGCTGGAATCCTTGCCAATGGGAGGAACGTTAGACCAAAAATGAGTCTGACTCATTTGACACTACAGTAATTGCAGGTCTGGGGGTCAGCACATACTTCCTAGGATTCCTCCAGGCTTCGCTCAGGCTTCACAGCTCCTGTCTCGCTATGCTACATGCTGGCATTTGACAGGTACAGTCCCATGTCACGCAATACGTAAACTGCAATAATTACAGGCAGCCCAAAAGTTAGAAAAAAAAAAGTCATAGAATAGCATCATAGAGCTGTTTGGGTTGGAAGGCACCTTTAAAGGCCATCTAGTCCAACCCCCTGCCACGAGCAGGGACATCTTCAGCTAGACCAGGTTGCTCAAAGCCCCATCCAACCTGACCTGGAATGTTTCCAGGGATGGGGCATCTCCCACCTCTCTGGGCAACCTGGGCCAGGGTTTCACAACCCTCACAGGAAAGAATTTCTTCCTAATATCTAGTCTGAATCTCCCCTCTTTCAGTTTAAAGCAAATACTCCCTGCCCTATCACAACAGGCCAAGCTAAAGAGTCCCTCCCCATCTTTCCTGTAGCCCCTTTAGGCACTGGAAGGGGTTCTAAGGTCTGCCCAGAGCCTTCTCTTCTCCAGGCTTGAACACCACCAACTCTCCCAGCCTGTCCTCCCAGCAGAGGGACTCCAGCCCTCAGATCACCTT
This sequence comes from Charadrius vociferus, assembly GCF_000708025.1. Lineage (NCBI taxonomy): Eukaryota > Metazoa > Chordata > Aves > Charadriiformes > Charadriidae > Charadrius > Charadrius vociferus. Next base: position 38,550 of record NW_009647017.1, on the reverse strand, counting down.
TGTGGCCTCCTCCGGACCCGCTCCAACAGGTCCATGTCCTTCTTAGAATCATAGAATCATCTTGGTTGGAAGGGACCTTTAAGATCATCAAGTCCAACCATCAAGCTAACACTGCCAAGTCCACCACTAAGCCATGTCCCTCAGCACATCTACATGTCCTTTAAATCCCTCCAGAGATGGTGACTCCACCACTTCCCTGGGCAGCCTGTGCCAGTGCTTGACAACCCTGTTGGCGAAAAAAATACTCAGAATATCCATCCTAAACCTCCCCTGGTGCAACTTGAGGCCATTTCCTCTCATCCTATCGCCTGTTCCTTAGGAGCAGAGACCGACCTCCCCCTCGCTACCCCCTCCTTTCAGGGAGCTGTAGAGAGCGAGAAGGTCTCCCCTCAGCTCCTCTTCTCCAGGCTGAACACCCCCAGGTCCCTCAGCCGCTCCTCACCAGATGTGTGCTCCAGACCCCTCACAGCTCCGTTGCCCTTCTCTGGACACGCTCCGGCACCTCAACGTCTTTCTTGTCATGAGGGGGAATGCAGCACCACAGGGTGGTCTCACCACAGTGGAGGAGAGGGGCAGAAATAAAAGCAGGAAAGAGACAGTTCATCTTAGGGCACGGTGATAAAAAGGTGTTAGGTTCAGTACAGCACAAGCTACAGATTCACATTCCCAGGAGCCTGCAATTCTTACGACAACAAGCAGGTCTGATTTAATTTATCGGGACTGTTATTACTATGCTGCTCGTTATTTCTCTCTAAGTGGACCTGCTGTAATCCCAGTATGTGCCTGGTTTGGGGCTTTACGGAGGCGCTGCAGGCAGAGGGCAGGGGCTCAGCCCGGCATCTGCCAATTTACAGGAGGTCATGAGATGGTCCATAACCTCCGGGGCACCAACATCCCCGCATCGCCCTCTCCACTGGCCTGAACTCACGTCTGCAAATCACCCTCACCCTCCTCCCTGCTTCCCAGACCACTCCTTGGAGCACGCTCCCCATTATGCTTCCAAGGGCACGATAATGGCATATTATAATTCTTCGATGACTTCTTTTCCCACAAGGTCTCCCTTTGCCAGACACGTGTAATAATATACACATTTTTCATCGCACCAACTGCTTGGGAAAAATGGAGTTTTATTTGTGTCTTCCAGCACTTTCGGAAATTAGCATATTATCTATGTTGTTGCATCTTTGTAGATGTTTCTCTGTTGTAGTAATTTGTTTAATTGTGATCCTTTTGCCTCCACCTATTTTATTGTACATTTTATCCTATTTCCCACTTCCCTTCCACTCTTCTTGGCATATAAAATAAGTTGGTTTGGTACCTCTGTTCCATCATGTAATTAACACTCACTTTTGGCTATTTGCTCACTGTTGAGGGAAACCTGCTGTCTCCAAATTGATAGAGCCCCTGCCCCTATATGGCATGTTCTCAATAAAATGGGCTTTCCAGGGGTGAAGGCAAAAAGAGTAGATTTTGCCAACTTTTGTTTACACATAAGTTGAAAATAAATTTCAGAGAAGTGATTTATAAGAGTTTGATAACTATAGGTATTTTTTGTTTAAATATTCATTTTGTATAGTAATGTTGCAATTATAATGCGTATTTGTAGGCACATCAAATGCTACTCTTTTTCATCTCTAAATCTCACAGTACTTCACAAAGAACATCTCTCATTTTCTGAGATTTACGAAAGGGGAAAGCGAGGCACAGGGAGATTAAGTGACCTGCCCAAGTCACACAGCAAATAAACGGCTTGAATCCCACTTCCATATCCAGGCCACTGGGACCTGGGTCCTTTATAAGGATTTGAACATCAGTTACGGTTAGTTTTTGTTTTTAGAAGGAGAGAAGTTAGTTTCTAGGAGCCTATATAACCAGAGCAGCACAAACATCTCTGCCTCTTCCCACTGCAGGCGTGCAAATCCCACTTTTTCATGGCTGCGCTGCAGCCCAGCGCTCCGGCGAGGGTTAGAGTAAACCCTCCAAACGAAACCATGTCCGTTTAAGAGATCTGCTCAGAAACTTGTGGATTTACATCGTGCTGAGAGCCAGAAACTGAAGTCTTGTGGACTGTAACAGATTACTGAATTATGAAAATGGAGGAGGGCAAACTCATAGCTTGGAAACGATGTATCTGCAGATGGCTCTGAAGGAACAGCCGGCTTTTGTTATCCGAAATGAGCGCTAGCAATTAAGGGCCAGCTCCACTGATGTACTGAGAAGTTTCACCTTTAGTTTCAGCACTGACATAATACAAAGGATCTGGGAGGCAAGAGTCTACCAACATCTTGCAATCGATGTCTTCTCAAGAGAATTCTCCACTCGTTATGACGGGCAACCTGTAAAGCCAAACTACTGGTCATTTTGCAGTACAGCCAGTGCGCAGAGCGTTGGGTGAGGGCTCAGCAACGGAGGGATATAATCCCCTCCGCACCACATCCTTGCGGCAGTATCTCATTTCATATCCGCCTTGCTTTTCCTCATGGGAACCGTAAGTTGTAAAATTACAATTGCAAATTGGAAAATGAGGTCACGACGGCGGCTTTCCAGGTGAGGCCCTGGGAAATCATAACCCAAAAGAACTACGTAGGAGTGCAATTTGTTATTCGTTTCAACGGTTATACTTATTGAATCGGTAGTTCCTGGAAAATTAAACCTTGACTTTAGCTTCCTCATATTTCCACACAAGACGGCATCCATTGAAGCTTTCCTGTACTCTCTCCCTGCTGTTGTTTGATCCCGAGGGGCCTGGGCCAGAGCTTGTGGCATAAGCTGGAAGCTCATTTTCTGTTTTTACGTCTGTTCAGGCTCTTGGACTGTGGGCTGAGTTTGCAACAAAGGTGAAAATCGGGACCAAGAGTAATAATGTGCTTTGTGAAGGGCGTCAGTCCACCAGGATAGAAGCTAGACTGATCCTCCTAATTCATTTCATGTCAGGGATTTGAATCCGACACGGAGATGAAAAGCTCTGCCTGCTATTACAGCCGTACCAACCATCCCTCCCAGACGCACGTTATCACACGCTGCACCAGCAATCATGTCATGCCCAATGTACTCCACTCGGTATCAATTACTTCACCATAATGAAATCAGAAGGAAGGAAAACATTCAACTACACACAAATAAATATGTACTGAAGATAGAAAATGAAATTAGAGGCCGTATTTTGACCACAAGGTCTGCGCTGGTTGTGGCTTAGGGAAGATAAGTGAGCCTGGATCCACTCCCCCGCAGCCCACAGCAGGTTTGGTGGCGAGATAGGACAGCTAATCTGGTTTTCTATTTCGGCAGTGTCATTTACTGAACCTTTTAGGGCTCATATTAGGTGACAAAAAGTGACCATGAGCCCCATTCATGCTGCCTCAGCATTATGGTATTTGAAAAAGTTATTCAAGCCATTAATCCTTTAGTGCCAGGAATCTGTATCTGCCAGGGAGCAGCGTTCACCGGCCGGCAGTTATTTATTCGCCGATCCCCGATGTATGAAACAGCAATGCGGCAATAACTTACCCTTCCCGCACTTCAGAAACAGAAAGACAAAACCCACGTGCCTACTCATCACAGCACCACATCTAATACCCAAAAGAGAAACTCCCTCATTTCACGACCTGCCCTCTCTCTAAACAACGGAAAGGGGAGGTTGGATTTCCCACACCACTGAACAAGATGGAAAGACGTTGCCTGGTTTTACTGGACGTGGCTCCAGCTCCAGCCTTTGATGCAAATAGTCTTGGGGGTAGGAGAAGTTTTGAGCCCATAACCCGGTTCAGACCTGTTTCCTCCCCGTTCTCGCGCCGTGCAGTGAACCGACACGGTAGAGCAAGGCGCGATCCCCGATGTATGAAACAGCAACGCGGCAATAACTTACCCTTCCCGCACTTCAGAAACAGAAAGACAAAACCCACATGCCCACTCATCACAGCACCACATCTAATACCCAAAAGAGAAACTCCCTCATTTCACGACCTGCCCTCTCTCTAAACGCCGGAAAGGGAAGGTTGGGTTTCCCACACCACTGAACAAGATGGAAAGACGTTGTCTGGTTTTACTGGATGTGGCTCCAGCTCCAGCCTTCGATGCAAATAGTCTCGGGGGTAGGAGAAGTTTTGAGCCCGTAACCCAGTTCAGACCTGTTTCCTCCCCATTCTCGCGCCGCGCGGTGAACCGGCACGGTAGAGCAAGGCGTGCTGCAGAAATTTAAAGAAGGGATTTATTTATCTGTCCTAAATCTGGCATATGAAAATTAGTTATCTTAGCCCAAGCTCAGTGCCGTAACCCCGTGCAACGCTAATGCACAGATACAGGTCCTTCTAAAGGCAATTCACCCGACCCGGCATAAAACTTGTCTCAGGGTGAGATGAATTGCCCTTCACAGGACTATACAAAGTCTCATTGGGGACTTTCACAGCATTCCTATAAAACAGCTGGGTCTAAGGTATTGTTTTAGCTAGAATTATTTACTGAAGCTCATTCTTTTTTTCTCCTCGCAGTGCAGTGATCTTGAAAAAAAAGGAACATTTTCAACACAGAAAAAACAAATCTTATGAGACAAAAGAGAAAATTTTGTGGCGCAAAATTACCCACCTGTATTCTGACGTTATACAAGTGTAAATAACATGTTTTAAAATTACTTTACATCTTTTGATGTCACGGTATAGCATTAAAATGAAATAGTTAAAATATTGTATTCTGAGGAATTAAGGGCAATTCGGTGCTCACTGAAGAGTATCACTTTATTTTCTGAATTAAAACAGCTCTGATAAAATGAAATAACACTTTTAGGCTGTTTTCATTAGGGCAAAAATAAAGTAGAGATAACAGAGATATATGCGAAGCAATACCAAGGCAGAAATATTGGCCTATTAGTTTGTCACTCAGTGCACGCTGCAAAGTAAGAGAGAGATGAGCATAAGCCATACAATACCTTTTCAAACAAAATTTCCTAAAAAAAAATTGACGTGAGATTTTTTTGAAAACACCAATGGACTTAAATTTGCCTCAGCCATAGTTTGAATGCTGTGGGCTTTCCAGCACGTTTTCTAATTACCCAACTACACCTAAAGATTAGGAAAGAGGAAAAAAAAAAAACCCAAACCTACTATTGAGGTCAGTACAAAACTGCAAGCGGGAAAAATCGAAGGACAGCATGGGCAGAAGGGAGCGTCTGAAAGCCAGCCGTCTACCCGAGCACAGCTTTGCTTCTCTCCTGTCGAGCAGCAGTTCCGCTCCTAGCAAAGTTTGCTGGATTTTACTTGCCCACAGAAGACTCTCCAAGCGAAGCCGGAGCAATTCCGACAGCTTGGCTCAGCAGTTTGCCAGCTCCAGACAAAAACAAGAATTGACCTTTTATTTCAGTCAACACCAGCCTCTCCAGAACATCCAGGTTCCCCCAACGCTGCCTTTTAAAACCGTATTCCTTTGTCTCGTTTCTCTTTTCATCGCATGAATTCATTTTTTTTGCAAAATGCCGTATCAGCATGAATCCCTTGTATGGATTTCATATAATTACTATTATGCTTTCATTACACTTCTCATGTGCTTTAGCAAGAGGTATTTTATAAATCATGTAGATTTTCCAATCAGTTCCCTTTGAATGTTATCACCCAAGCCTTTTTCTCCATGGGAATCTATTATAATACCTGTTGTAATGAGCAGAACGATACAGTTAAAGATTTTCCTTGAGGTCTAAAATGTCTTGAGATAACAAATTGCTTTTTATTTATACATAAGAACGGATTCCACTTTCACCAGTAAAACTAGCAAGAGACCTATAGGCTTTCAAATGCTAATTATATTCTGTCCGAGGGACTAAATCCTGCCAGAATGCAGCAGGACCGCAAGTGACTACACACCATGGTACATTAAAAAATAAAGCTGGGCTAATCCAAACCTCAGCTAGTAATCCTGCCTGACAAGCAGTTCTGTCTTTAATGGGTAATTTAATTGCTCACCAGCGACACGTTCAGAAAGCATCCCAGTTCAGGAGAAAACCCACCACCTCCGGCAGGCGCTTACATCCCACGGATGCAATGGCTTTTCCTAGAGCTCTGGAGCATCCAGACAGGATCTCCATCACCTCCGTAAGCCGAATTTCAAGGTGGCCCATCTGAAGGGAATTTTCAGGTTGTGTCCCCTCCCCAGAAGGACTGCAGACAAAGCCAAAAAAGTATCAACAGCATTGCTTTTGCTTACAGATCTTTGCATAAATGCAACATTTTCACAATTAAAGACTCCTCCCAGGTAATCGCCCCCCCTTCACGCTTCTTAAAGAAGCGGATGAAATCACCGTGGGCAGTGGTGAGATTTGTAACTCTTAATTAAACCTAACCAGTTTCTTGTTAGAGGGTCACACATCTCTCACTATTCCTTGGGAGTATGATTGGAGTAACCCATTAGCCCTCAGGCATCACTCCACCTTTATGTACGATATTCCAACTAACACCAGAAGAAATGTAATTACAGATATTTTTTTTTTTAGAAAAACTTATTAGCCACCAAGACTTTAAAGGATGTGCGGCGGATGAGGTACCACAAAAGACACCGTGGCCAGTCCAAGTAGGTCTGAGGAGAATCTTTAAGCAGAGACTTTCAGACGTTTGTTTTTGTCAGACAAACAAACCGTTGGTGTTGGTTTTCTCGCAACAAACAGGTAAAGGCTGGTAGCACAGTCCCTCTCTCCTCCCTCTGTGTCTATTGCCACGGAAGCTGCCCACCTCACAGCCTCCAAAATTTCATTCACAGGGTCTGCCATGTCCCATGACTCCATCTTAAGAGAGACCATTTACTCCCATGTATAGGAAGTAGCCGCTTACGCAGGCTGTTTACCGACGTTGAAACTGATGTTTTTCACGTGGGAATCCTTCACCACATCTGACAAATTGACCTGTAACAACTTTATTCATTCTCCTACCAACCGGCCTCTCCGGCTCTCCTGGTAGATGACACAGTCACAGCTCCTTCTGACCTACTTCAAGCTCTTCATCAAATCCAACAACACTTCTAAACCCATTAGGGGCTTTCAGGAAGGGATTTGCTTGAGATTCGTGGAGCTATAGGGCACAACATACTTGCGTGTCTTGAGTGAGTGCAAAGAAAATGTACAATATGCAAAGAGCCCGACTGTTCTCGAGGCACGTTTATCACGCAGCAGAGCTGCCGCGTGCATCTGAAGACGCCAGGTTGGACGGGGCTTGGAGCAACCTGGGCTGGTGGGAGGTGTCCCTGCCCATGGCAGGGGGGTGGAACTAGATGATCTTTAAGGTCCCTTCCCTTAAGTTTGGTGTCCGGTGGTGAACCCCTGCAAACCAAGGAGGCACGTTTATCATGCAGCAGAGCTGCTGCGTGCATCTGAAGATGCCAGGTTGGATGGGGCTTGGAGCAACCTGGGCTGGTGGGAGGTGTCCCTGTCCATGGCAGGGGGGTGGAACTGGATGATCTTTAAGGTCCCTTCCAACCCAAACCATTCTATAATATGATTCTATGCTCACTGGATTCACAGTGGGCTTCATAAGTTTGGTGTCCGGTGGTGAACCCCTGCAAACCAAGGGGCCTGGAGGAGAGTAACACCACCAAGAAACCCCAACCAGACCACAGGGACAATGTCTCTGGGCATCACCTGGACAGATACAGGCGTCTTGTCCACCTGAGAATCATATCATCAGTTTCTGGAACAGTGACTGCTGAAATACATCCAATTACCTCTGGTTTGATTTCGCCTCTAGTTTGGGGGTGCATTCTACATTTCGTATAATCTTTGAGAGACTCTCACTTGTGAATTATCTAAACTCCGCTCCCACCTGCAATTCTGGTAGACTGGAACTGGTGAAATAACTGGTTTCAAAAAACCTGGAGAACTCAATTTCCTAGTTATAGAAAAAGCAACCACCTTCTCCTCCGGGACTACAAAAATC
>NW_009647017.1:27701-30624 GCF_000708025.1 Charadrius vociferus | reverse complement strand
GTTTTGAGCTGACCTTCTGCTTCAAAGTACCCAGAGAAACCTGGTCTGTCCCTTGCAGGATGACTTTCAGCAGGGAGGTATCGTGACTCCCATAATTACTCCCAGTGAGACACCCATTTGTACCACAAGCCCTGGATAAAACACTGGTGTGATTACTCCAGAGGCATTACAGATGTCCCAGCTGAACCTCACAACAGGACGGGAGGGTTCAGAATAAATTAAAACCAGAGCTGTCCAAAGGCCAGCAGAGCAAAGGGTTAGTTAATAACACGTTCCCAAATGCACAGCCAGCGGTAATTTAAATTCTTTATTACCCAATGGTGAGTAGATCTAAAGCTTTTCAAAAATGTCTGGTGCATCCAGGCTGGCAAACCAGCACCGCAGTGACCAGCACGTTTGCAGCACTGGTAGGGAAACCTACTAAAAAAGAGCCAAGGGGACGTGTCAGCTGAGCAGAAAAGGGCAACACAAAAAATATCTGTATGATTTTGCTGCTGGTTTTACTCGTTCTACATCCTAAGACATGCGGGCAGAACCAGTGACTATTAGCAGCTGACGTGGAGCTGCTGATGGAGCAATGTGTGAGGTGATGAGAGTTAGGAGCTGCAGAAGTGACAGTCACAGATCCACAACAGATGTCATGCCTGTCATGGGGTACCTTTGCGTACCAAGGAGAAGACAAGACCTTGTGCTTTCCTACCAAATTTTCTCCAAGAACTGGAGAAAGTTCTCCAAAGGACTTTCAAGACTTCCCCAAATTCATGTGAGATATTTAGCCCTAATGTTTAGTGAATCAAGTTGAACATACTCAGACGAAGCTGTGCCAAACCTCAGGAAGGTGCAGCAATCTCATACCAAAGTGCTGTGCAAAAACCTGGACAGCTGACAATGGTCTCCCCTTTCAAGTGTTGTCACTAAATTCACAGAAAACTTTCAATTCAAGATTATTTCATCCTTTTGTACGTTTTTAATGTGGTTTCTTAAGGAAGCAAGGACTATTGGAACACGATCCATCTATTGGTCTTTCTGTCCTTTCTCTCTTTCTTTTTTTTTTTAATATGTTGGTTCCGAGGAAATGAATTTGACAGAATAGAAAAATACTATAAATAGCCCACATTAAAGCAAGAAAAGCCTCGGTCAGAGGTTAATACTCACTAGAGAATCCTATCCAGGAGACACAGAGCTATTGGAAAACCAGAAACCTCTCCTATGCACACATCTGCTCAGAAAGAAAGTTATTATATTACTGATCTACTCAGCAGAAAAGCAAGCCCCTATTGCACAGACAATCCCTGACACATAATGATCAAACGCTAAATAGACATGACCAAGGCTAAGAAAAAAAAAAATCAGCAGGACCAGCCAGGTCACATAATACCAACTACAAACCTTCCTTAAATCCAGGATTTCTGTTGGGGAGCACAGAGTCCCCGTTCACCTGCTTTCTCTTTTCTGGCCCTTTCAGAAAGAAGAAAAAAATTGTACTTATATGTGGTTCAACTCTAATTCCTACCAGCTGCTACCTGACAACTTGGATTTAGTTCAGGCTGGGTCCAGATTGTTCCAAATTAGCCCTTTCCTACAGCCACATTTGTCTCCATTCTCCTCTTCCAAACCCGCTCTACCTTCCACCAACTACAGCTCTGCTGAAGGAGAAGATCTGCCAAAAAAAAAATTCACATACAAAACTATCATGTCCTCCTTATCTAAAACCTTGGATGTCAAATCTGGCAGGATACTTGTTGCAATATAACGCTTTTAAAACAGAAAAATGTAAACTTATGCTTTGACCTGAAATATTTCCCTTCTTCACAGCTGAAAAAAAAAACCCACCAAATCCGGGAAAACCTAAAACCTTTTCCTTGGCCTGAGCACTTCACGGCTACTTTCATCTGTGTTGGTGAGAGATTCCTCTTCTACCTTTCCAAAAAGCCCAGGCTCTTCTTGGGAGTCCATTCAAAACAGTATGATCGGGGAGAAACAATCATTTGTTTGGTAATTTACATTAAAGTATATAACCAGCACGCTCGGCACCTGCAGTCACATTTTCAGAACAGCAGAAGTGAGAAACGTGCATCCGCTTCTGCTTCTCTGACCTTCCCGACACCGAACTTGGTGACTTCATAGATGAGGCTGTGACGCAGGAAACCTCCAAAAATCAACATCCGGAGCATTTTCCCAATCGCTTGTGTAGGATACCGCTGCCAGCTTGCTGCTACACTTTCCAAAAAAGCCTAGTTTCACAAAACCCCACCACTAGCAGAGTTTTATTTGCAAAGCCCACACATTCTCGTGTTTCCCGCTAAGAGCGCCGAAGGTGCATCAAACACAACAGCTACTCCTGCTTCAGCTCTCTGTTTCATTCACACTCTCAGCTTGATTACTGCTTGAAAACCATAAATTCACTCACAGTTCAGTGGAGAAGACTCGCTGTCTTCTCTGCAAATAGGGAGGAAGCTCTCCCTGAGGCCCCACGCGCAGCTGTGCAGCGCTTATGTCCCTGAATGCATGGCACATTCAGGCTGAGACCAGTTTTGCCGCCCAGCCTCCACGCTGGAGCTCCTGAGGAAAGATATGGACCTGTTGGAGCGGGTCCGGAGGAGGCCACAAAGATGCTGCGAGGGTTGGAACACCTCTGCTGGGAGGACAGGCTGGGAGAGTTGGGGATGTTCAGCCTAAAGAAGAGAAGGCTCCAGGGAGACCTAATCGTGGCCTTCCAGTCCCTAAAGGGGCTCCAGGAGAGCTGGGGAAGGACTTTTTAGAAGGGCATGGAGCGATAGGACGAGGGGGGATGGCTTCAAAGTGGAAGAGGGGAGATTTAGATGAGATATGAGGAAGAAATCTTTCACTTTGCGGGTGGTGAGCCCCTCAGGCAGGTTGCCCCGAGAAGCTGTGGCTGCCACGTCCCTGGAGGGGGTCACGG
>NW_009647017.1:0-27673 GCF_000708025.1 Charadrius vociferus | reverse complement strand
GGCAGGTTGCCCTGAGAAGCTGTGGCTGCCCCATCCCTGGAGGTGTTGAAGGCCAGGTTGGACGGGGCTTGGAGCAACCTGGGCTGGTGGGAGGTGTCCCTGCCCAGGGCAGGGGGGTTGGAACTCGATCATCTTCAAGGTCTCTTCCAACCTAAACCATTCTATGATTCTATGCTGGTTGGTGCACTGTCCCAGCCCGGGTACACTTAGGCTCTAGGGTGAAGCTGGTTGAAATAAGTGGGAAGCACACCATGAAGGTTTAACCCTTGCTACACTTAGGACAGATTTTGGGATTACTCAGCACACTGAGGACATCTCACTAAGAGAACTTCTCCCCTGCCATTTCTGAATCCAGATCCCTGCTTCTTTCTTGCTGTAGTGACATTGGTTTTGCCCCAAGGTCTTCAGCCAACATTTTCTTTCCTCGTGCTGCAAGGCAGCCTGCTGTGCGCTATTAACCCATCTGCCTTCTGTCCTGCATCCCAAAGGTGTCTGGCAGCTTGTCAGTGGTACCATATGCAGAGCTTGTAGGGCCAGCTTCGGTCCTCAGATGCGTGTCCTGCTCCCATTGATTTTGTTTGGAATTTTATGCTTTAATCCAAGAGCAATATTTGGCCTTCAGATAGAGGCACTTTGGGACGCCGACGGATGATAGATGGTAAAAAATGTTAACTGTTTTAGTCATCGTTTTATTGCCTATTGCATTTAACTTAGGAAGAAAGGACACACATACAAACATTCCCTACATAAGTACATCGACTGTTACTCAGCAGTAGAAACTTGAGGCTTTTGGATCCAAACCTCGAAGGCTTGGATGCTTCAAGCTATACTTCCAAGCCTGTGGATAGGTACTCTGTAGAGCAGAATAGTATTTAGAGGCTTAAAGTACCCAAACTTCACTGTGTTCTGTGACAAGGCAAACATTTAGCTCATCCAGACCTTCATATTGCGCTTCACTGCCTTGCGCATTGCATGGCATTGTACTCCAATTTTCTCTTTACCAAAGCGCACCAATATAAAATCCTGGAAGAACGTCATTTCTACAAGGCCCCTGAGAGTTTTAAGTGTTACTGAATGTGACTATTATATCCAAGATACTTGTCTCACTTCTTAACTTTTAGGATAAAGTTAAGATTTTACTTTATCTATGAACTTCAACAGTCCATTGAAATACAGATAGAGGTAAGCTAAAGGTAAGCTTCTGAGTTTAGAAATGTTGTCCGGAGCCCTTTACGACATAACACTAATTTATCACAAATATAAAAATGAGAAGAATTTATGGAGCCGTCAGCAGAAGCATTCTGTCTGCCAACAGAGTGATGGAATTAACTATTAGGACTGCGGTGATGGTAATTCACTTGCAAACACTGATTTTTCCCATACAGTCTGGAATTTAGCCGAAGTAAAGCAAATTTAAAGATAAGTTGGACAGTCATACTTCTCTTCATTCTAATTCATGCCACTTCTAAAAAAGCACAAAGGATTCTTAGTGACTGTATTTCATCTCTTTGTTCTATAATTAGGCAAAAGAAAACAGAATGGGAAAAAAAATGTCAGTGCATGCAATAACTGTAATTTTCTGTCCGCAGAAGCAGCACAAAGGAGAAGTGTACATACACACACATAAATAGGTCTTTTTTATGGAAAGCTCATTAGAGAACTTACATCAGATCATTAAAAATAATGCGTTTAAGAATTGTCAATGAAATTTGGTCACCAAGTAACATTGAAGGGACTGCCATCTCCCCGTTACTCTCAGGACGTGACCGCCGCCGAGCCACAGTGGCCGCGGACTCCTGATGTTCCCCGGGGCATTACAGACAAACCGCCCTGAGAGATGCTGCCACTTGCAGAAAAATGAGCAGAGTGAGATGCTTAGTACAAAGCCAAAAGTTTCATCCCTAAAAAAAGACAACCAAGAGTCAAGGCGTGCCCCAAAGCCCCAAATCTGTGTCTATTTTCAGCCCCTGGGGGTAGCACGGAGCAGAAGAAAACCTTTGGAGCTAGAGAGCAAGGCTGGCACAAGGACAACTGTGGCCCAGCCAAGCACGTGAGCTTCTTGGAACAGCCAAACATTACTGAGAGGAGAATGAGCAAGTCAAGGGGAAGGCAAGGGATTATATGACGTGATCACTTGCGATAAGAGAGAGCTGGATTTTAGGAAGTTCTGCCCCCACCAAGCTGCTGCGTTACAGCAAAGTGGCGCATGCGAAGCACATCTGATGCTTCTCCCTTGTGACAACGAGAAAAGCGTTATAATATAAGGGAACCTGCAAGTATTTTCTCAATCAGGTATTTCATACTTCTCAAGAGGGAATACTGATTTTGCTGATTAACATGAATATATAATAGGCTCACATTTACAAAGCAAAACATTACCTCTCTGAGAGGAGGAAGCTATTAGAATGCACTTATAAACCATAGCAAGTGATAAAGCAGTTTACAGTCCACTGTGCTAATGAGATGCTCAGCTGGCAAAGTGCACCATCACGCTTACAAATCATTTGTTTCAGTGACACTTCAGATAGCAATTTACAAAGAAGCAAACATTAAAACCATAACCATCACCGCTTCATCATTTTTAACTCCAGAGTTTCAGGAGCTGCGCAAGTCGCGGCAACAATAAATGTTAGCGGCATAGTAATGGTGGATTATTCTTTTCCCCATGCAAAGTCATTTGGATGTCAGGAGCTTGTAGATTTTTGACACTAGAGCGTCGAGAGTTCAGTAACCTTCTTCCCATAAAATGAACATACCAATTAAACTAAATAGCATCATAGCAGCTCTGTAATTTGTAATTTTAGGGTCCGTTCAGAGGAAAGACAGCATAGGGCAATGAACAATTGAAGGTCCATGGCTCAGTCACCTCTAGTTCATTTGTCACCTCCGTAATGAGCAGTATGGAGCGGGAGCAGATAGGGAAGGAGAAGAAAAGCTGCTTTGGAAGGTACAACTTTTTTAATTGCTAATGAAGAAGGAGCAACACAGTTCCTAATCCGAACTATCACAGTAGACCTGCTTGCAAGGGAAGACCTTGGAGAGACACAGCCTCTGGCTCAAGGAGGAAAAAGACGAGACACGTGGCAGGGATACAAGGGGTAGTGAAGAGTCCCATTGACGTGCATTACTTCAGGCTTCCCCCTGCACCCTGTGCTTTTACCTCCCCCTTTTAATCTATTAATTCTCACCCCTGCGCTCCCATGACTTCAGTGATGACTGTGCTCTGTCTGCCTCTCACACTGCTAATAGACCTCCGTATAATAATCAAGTCAAAACTTCTGTGACTTCAGGTCACGGGCCCCAAAGTGAAACAATTAGAGGTTCATTTGAATATTACTTTAATAATCTAATTTCTCCTGCCCTTAAGATTAGTCATGCTCTAAGCCACTGGCCTCTTCACCTTCTCTTCCCAAGAGATGGTTTCTCTTCCTCCAGGTTTCCCAGGGCTCAGCAACACATCGCACCTTTAATTTCTCAAGCTTTGGCTGGAGCAGCGCTTTTGCAGTTCATCCACCAGCAAAACATTTAACCAAAGCGGCTACCTCACTGGACTGCTTATAAAACTTTAGTAGTTATTATTTCGTGAAATACTTGGTGACATTCAAATGCAAGGCACTAGAAGAAGCACAAAGAAGGCACCACCAGCCAAGCAATGGCCTGCAGCCACGCTGAGCTGCAGTATGCCCAGCTGTTGCGTTAAGGGACAAAGTAGTTTTGGCAGAAAATAAACCCCCTTGCGTTCTAACACTCCTCACCGAGGTGGGAGGCTAGGGGCGGCTAGGTTTAAATTCTGAGTGATGCCCAATTCACCACTATCAGTCCAGGCACCTTTAATATATATTAAACTGTTACGGCTCGGGATACACTCATAGCAGATTGTACCTTCAGCCCAGACGTGCTCATGAACTAACATGGCCATGCTTTGGTCGTGTTCACTGAGAAACCCAAATGCCCAGCTGCCTACACAGTACACAAGTTGTTATTTAAGTAACACCAGCTCACAGGGACATCTGGCAGAGGAGGCTCCCCCCTGCTCGCAAGACACCCGCAAACTTATGAGAATAACGCCAATAGGAAATATTTTCTAGAAAAAGCAGCCCCACTTAAACAAACATTTGCAGTGAGATCACTTCAGCACATGAGACAATTTTAACACCAAACATGGGTAGTTAGAGAGGATCCGGGAGGGAGGCGAGTCCAGATTTCTGGATGAGGCCCCCAAACAATGACATTCCTCCTCCCTCTCCAAAGCTGCGCAGGGAGCACAGCACCATTAACGTACAGCCGTGACTAATCACTGCTGGAAACCACCAGGAGTACTCACCCGGCTCTGCTCCGCCTTGCTCAAAGCACGGTGGGATTTCCACTACTCTAGATACACCGTGGAGCGCAGTTTGGGATCCAATATCGCATACGGCAGAAATGAGGCATAATCATGAGCCTCCATCAATCACACTGCAATTTTTCATTCTGCTCATGCAAGCACCGGACTGAGTTTATTTCCTTGGTCAACAAAGGTAGAAAATTTAATGGTAACAATCTTCAAATGTTTGCTATGAATATGCACACACTGCAGCTTTACTCAAGCCCCAGCACAGGCTCTGGAAAGGAATCTCTGGCACTGGGCACCACCGCACAAGCTGCCTTGTCACGGTAGCTATTTTATGTCTGAAAAGATTACCTGTCATCCTGCTGCAGACTACAGCCATCACTCCCAGCCTTGTCTGATGAGTCAGCAGAGAAGGTTTTGGTTTGGGATCCTTTTTTCCTCCTGTTGCCTTTGATGCTGTAACTGAAAAGGTCTTTTTTTGGCATCTCTGTGAAATTACTGTCTTAAAAAATGAGGCAACTGCGGTGACAGCTGACACAGACGTCCCCTCCGTGGTCTCAGAGTGCAATACAGCCACTCTGGATCTATGTACACAGGCAGGTGCAGCGTCAACAGCATCCAGGGGCCACCCACAGCAGCAAAAGACAACGAAGCATGAGACAAATCCTTGGAAAACCTTTCCTTCTCGGTGGCCTTTCAAGCAGGCTCAGGCTCCGGCTCCTTGAGGAAATGGTGCACGGAAGCAGGTGGGTGTTTCAGGCTTGAGGTTTCTCGAAGCACCCAGCCATGCTGGAACAAGCCGGGAGACACCAGTCCAGGGCCAGCCTGCCACAGCAGTACCTACAAGAGGTTACAAAAGCATTTTAGTTTGGGGCAGGAAGGGGGTCTCCAGCCATACCCACTCCCAAGCTTTGGTTTACATTGCAAAGTGCTCCCAGGGCATGCAAACTAGATTCCTTTTGGTTAAAATTAAGCAGAAACGAGCTCCGATTGCTAACGGGACCAGAGCAGAGAGAGGCTGAAATACGCTCTCCCCTAAATGTGCAATGTAGGGATCGAGTCCTCCGCACCATCTGGCTCTGCAGCCCAGACCCGCTGCCTGT
The DNA here is from genome assembly GCF_000708025.1 of Charadrius vociferus. NCBI lineage: Eukaryota > Metazoa > Chordata > Aves > Charadriiformes > Charadriidae > Charadrius > Charadrius vociferus. The sequence goes on along the minus strand of NW_009647017.1, from coordinate 22,240 downwards.
GAAGCTCCTCTGCCACAGACTTGAGCCTTTTGCCCAAGGACTAGACTGGGAGCCTTAGGTCACAGCAGTCACAATGTGCTACCTTTCACTCAAAACCAGTATCACGGTACAAACTGATGCCGTGAGTTCCCTGGGATACCTCTCCTTACAGCAAATACGCACATGAGGAATACAAATGGCTACACCACTTGGTGGAATTTGTCTCCATACCCTTTAGCAGCAGCCAGAACTCATCCCCTGAATACCCCTGAGAGGAGCTGTAGTGTAAACAACTTCATACTGCGAGCAAAGTATGCAAACACCTCTATCTGCTCCATCTCTACCTCGTACACTGCTGTTTACTCGTATTTGAATTACTGCTACGCTCTCTCCATTTGCTCTGGGTCCTGTGTTCTTTCCGTTTACCCAATAAGCCCTTTCTTTCAGATTTAATCTAGTTGAGTCAGTAACAATGCTGAAAGTCTGCACTGCAATAAAAGCTACTTACAGCCCACTCGCGTGTGCGGGGGCCTTAGGACCTCACTCATGCATAATTCTTAGGTTCAAAAGACCCGCCATGTAAAACACGTGCTGAGAAAATGATGCAATCGCATCATTCAAGAGCGAGAAAACCTAGCAAAATTGGTGAACGAGTTGTGGTTTCCTATCAGCTCCCAGCTCTGTGGTGTTTCTTTACATAGCTGGGCAGAAAGCAGAGCAAAAACTTCTCTGTCCCTCAGAGATTCTCATCCCTGAACAGCCTTTGCTAAAGCCTCTGGTGCTTAAAGGTGGAGAAGAGAAAACATTTGGGCTCTTGCAGGGATGCCCACTCTCCTACTCACCTAATAAATTGTCAGTTCAGCCAGAAATAACATGCTGAAACTCAGACGAGAAATAGAGGGAAGTCATGTAAAAACAGTTCTCTGTTCAACCAAGTTCTATTTTATTCAAAGGCTCTAATCAGAGAAACGATACAAAACCCAAGCAGGTAGAAAGCATTCTGTCATCACACCTATTAGACATCCCTGACGCGCAGTCAAACTGGCAACAGCGCAGTATTTGGACAAGGTACGGCTTTCCCCGGAATGCACTGATCTGCGGAATGCCTCAGGAGCCTGCTGTGCCCGGGGAGTGCAGCAGAGCAGAGAGAGACATCTGTACACATCTGTCCTGCGTACCTGCACGTGGCCAAAACCACCCTTCCTCCTGGAAGGACAAATGGCAACTTCGGCACGCTGCTGCCCATATACAGAATTCTCCCCATGCCAAGAAAACAGGTCCCTCCCATTATAAAACAGTTAAGTAAGAAAAGTATCTTTGTGTTATCCAACCCGTTAAGATGCAGGGATGTTTAAAAACAAAGCACAGAGACCAGCTCATCTCTGTGTCCCGCAGACTACTGGACTCTGATATGCTGTTATCGTATGCACAGGAGCGAACCAGCTATAAAAATAACTTATGCTTCTATTCAAATGACCCCAGAACACTGTCAGCCGTAGCAAAGCAAGACAAAAAATGTTTATTCATAGACCTTTCGCTGCTGCAAACATCTCGGACGCATTAATCCACAAGTTAGCATGGACCAGGGAAGATTTCCCAATTGAACACAAAAGGAAGAGGAAAAGCAGGCGTGGGGAACACAATGATCCAGAGCTGGACATCAGACTACCACCGCTATCCAGACCCAAACACGATGCCAAGCTGAAGCAATCAAGACCTCGATTTTTCCATTTCATTTAAAATACTCTATTATTAACAGGCTATATTTGGTTATAAATGTTTTTAGATTAGATATCAGGAAGAAATTTTTCACTACGAGGGTGCTAAGGCACTAGAACAGGTTGCCCAGAGAAGCTGTGGCTGCCCCATCCCTGGAGGTGTTCAAGGCCAGGTTAGACAGGGCTTAGAGCAACCTGGGCTGGTGGGAGGTGGCCCTGCCCAGAGCAGGAGGGGTGGAACTGGATGATCTTCAAGGTCCCTTCCAACCTAAACCATTCTGTGATTCTATGAGTCTATGATTCTATACCAATAAAGATAAACAAGAAATAAAATTGCCCCAGTGATTAATGCTGTATACAATTGGAGAACAAGAGATGTTTTGCAGCAGAGAGAGATTTAAAACAACTTACCAGGAGGACAGGACACCTGAAGAGCTGAGAACACCCCAGCTCTTCAGATTTTCAGGGTATGACCTGTTTGATACAGGCAATAACTCTCAAACCTTTTTATTTATACCTCTGCGACACCTGGGACTGAACACTATGGAAGAAGGGTCCCAGACTGTGTGGGCAGCAGATCTAATCCAGCGTATTCTTGTCCTCGACCGCTTGAAATGCTCCTGCTGCCGCCTGCAGAGCCCCGTCCCTGGCTGTCCAGATGCCTGCGCAAGCCCCAAGGCGATCCCAATTTACGCTGTCGTGGAAACAAGAGATACATCTGCAGGCTGCAGTACGAAATGGCAACAGCGGGAATTTAAAGAATATTTTTCATCCTCTTTTGAGCATAACTACTTATTTTTCCCCTAGCGACTACTTGCTAGATACAGTTAGAAAGTGCTGAAACAGCCTGTTTTCGGCACGCAACTGTTCATCTGAAAGTTAGGTACTTTACACAAGCACAGTGAGGACATTTGGCCTACAAATATAAAAAATGCATCCAAACTCTTTTCAAGGGTAAGTGGTGTGCAATGAGGCCCAGCTGCACGGCCAGGGGCGCAGACCTAAATAGATCATTTAAGCTGAAAAGAAAAGATTTGTTTCACATGTAATTGATCTGACTTGTACTGCCAACACGGACAGCCTCTGCCGCACCGCACGGCTCATTCAAACTGATTGGCAGGCACCTCATTTTGCTTAAGTTCTCCAGCTCAGACCATGAAGGATTGGGCTGTCAAAACCTTCAGCATCCAATCCTCAGTGTGTGTCAATGCCAGTAATGTAAATGTGTATTTACGTGGTGACATTATTAAGGGAAGGCAGGTGATGAAAAGGAAGAAAAACTCTAGAGCGAAGGGTTTCACGGCGTCCCAAAACTGGAGACAGCTGCATCAAACAAAGCCTAACGGTCAGTGGAAATCTTAGGTTGAAATAACCATCCTGTCTTGCGTGAGTAAGAAGATCTTGGTGAGGACCACAGTATTTTTACTACTCCCTAATGCTTAAGCCCATCAAACAAGGATAAAAAAAAAAAAAAAAATCAAGCCTTAGGATGATCTCTCAGACAGGCTGAGAGAGTTGGAGGTGTTCAGCCTGGAGAAGAGAAGGCTCCGGGGAGACCTTATTACGACCTTTCGGTATCTGAAGAGGGCCCACATGAGAGCTGGGGAGGGACTTTTTCCAAGGGCACATAGTGGTAGGATGAGGGGGAATAGCTTCAAACTGGAAGAGGGGAGATTGAGATGAGATATGAGGAAGAAATTCTTGCCTGTGAGGGTGGTGAGCCCCTGGCGCAGGCTGCCCCGAGAAGCTGTGGCTGCCCCATCCCTGGAGGTGTTCAAGGCCAGGTTGGACGGGGCTTGGAGCAACCTGGGCTGGTGGGAGGTGTCCCTGCCCAGGGCAGGGGGGGGGGACTGGATGATCGTTAAGGTCCCTTCTAACCCAAACCATTCTATGATTCTATGATGCTGAAATTGCAGCATCAGCAGTACCTTGTGTCGCAAGTAACGCATCGGAGTGAAGCCGCCACCCTGGCTCCCATGAAGGGAACCCAACACCTCGTCACTCCCTTGGCAGCAGAGGATCAGGCTGTACGTTCCTCTCTCACCTCTCAAAGTAAATTTGGGTGATGCCCAGAAAGATAAGGGAATAGCAAACGCGAGCAGGCCCTGCAAAGTCAGTCGATCGATGAATCAATAGGAACACATGGGGAAAGCTGTTGCAGAGGAGGAATTGTGGTGAAGCGGTTGCAGGAGAGCCTCCTGCGTTAGCACTACGCGCGGATTCCCAGCGGCACCGAGGACCTGGGCAGCTAGACGGGTCAGGAATTTAATTGGACCTGCTATTAAAATACGAGCAAAATGCCTGTTATTAAAATACAAGCAAATTTTGCAGAAAAAATGAAATTTTCTCTTCCAACAAGAAATAGTTGGAATTTAATTGGACCTGCTATTAAAATATGAGCAAAATGCCTGTTATTAAAATATAAGCAAATTTTGCAGGAAAAATGAAGATTTTTCTCTTCCAACAAGAAATAGTTCGTCCGGTCTGTCGTGGTTTGGGCCGGACTGGTCACTCATCACTCAGATTAGTTTGTTATTTCAATTAAAACTGTGCATTTTAACAATATTTGTTAAATGTCCATAGAGGAGGAGAAGACTTATTTTACAGTGAGATGGACTATGAAAATTTAAAACCCCTTTCTGACACCGGAGAGTCTTTGCTGCAGGCAGATCTGCCGGGCTGCAGGTCGCGGATTAAGCTATTCCTGAACAGCTTTCTACGGGAAAAACACTAATCTGCCATGAAAGTACATAGGCATGGGAGTGGGTAGGATGTGAATTTTATGCTAATATTATCTAATTCTGGGACTACAAGCCGAGAAGGCTTATGTTTTGCCAACGTGGAGATGTGCTTAATGCATTTCCTCTTTTAGGGGCATTGTATTTTTATATATATGTGTCTCTATATATACATACACGTAGCGGACATTAAAGGACAAATAATCACTCCCCACTATATCAAAATTCAACTGTTCCATCAACATAATTTAATTCTGAGCTACACAACATCATTTAGACAACCATTCAAGTCATGATTTAAAGACTTCAAGTGATGGAGAAGTCATTGTACCCTGAGGTAAATTATCCCCACAGTTAATTGCATTCATTGTTAAAATTGTGCACATTATTTTTTCTCAATTCATCTTGCTTCGGCTCCCAATCTGTGACTCTTGACCCTTTAACCCTGAGAACCTGTCTGAGACGACAAAGACCGACAGCTGCCTTCCAGCACAGATGAGCACTAAATTCAAGCAGGAAGACAAAATCGTCAGACTATGGCAAAAGCTTCTTTTTCCCAAAATAATCTTCAATGGGGTTTGTAAAAGGTATGAATAAATAGCATCAAAACGTTTGCTTGGGTTTAGGGTTGGGTTTTTTTTTTTCCTTATTTATATAGAGTTCAGGAATCATTTTGTCTTTCTGCATGATTCAATGTCATCTCTTTATTGGAACTCAAATCTCCTCCAGTGTTTTCACTAAAATCCCTCTTTAAAATCCCATCACCAAATTGGAAGGAAGGTTGGGCCGATTTCCCTGCCTCTGGTAATGCTAATCCCTGTCTGGCTATGCTGCTAATTCATCAGTGCCAGCGACGATTTTGCCCGGAGGGTCACAGAAACTACTTCTAAAGAACGTATTTTTTTTCTTTTGCCCTGGGTGCAGAACAGCTTGCGCCAAATGGCAACATTTCCCAAAGATTTCCCAGGATGGGAATTTACTGGCTCCTCTGGAGGTAGGTTTAACTTTCTCTTGCATCCTCAACATAACAATATTGTTTTGGAACAAAGTGGGAAGGTTTCCAACAAGTCTGTAAAACATATGCTTGTTTGCCCAGTAGTATTACCCTGCCCACTTGGATCCCGGATCCGAGAAGGAGCTTTTGCCTAAAACAGGGAAAGAAACAAACTCCCTTCTGTCAGTACAAGGAGGTTTGGCGTGGGTGGCTGATTAACAGTTTTGTTTGAAGCCCCTAGTTAAAAATATTGGCAATACCACCTTTGTGCCGTGCCATTCCTGGTAATGAGATATTTTAGAAATAAGGAGAAAGGAAGGATTTGCTATGAAAAATTATAGGTATCAAAACCACAAGGACTTTTATCAGCTGCTGCAAAGCAAATAGGCGTAGGTTCAGTTTTGGAGCACCTCCAAATTTACTGTTTGGCCCTTCAAGCGTTCTGTTTCTTTTTTAGGGCACTCTATTGTACTGTCTGTAAGGCAAATATGAAGAACCATGTGATAGTGTATGGTGCGTAGGAGAGAATAAATGACTGCATAATGTTTCCTGGTGAGGTTTCTGTACTAATTACCAGTTTTCTTTTTTTTTTCCCCTTTGTTTTCTCCAACTACATTGTTCCAGAATAATGAAATTTTCTCTTGCAAAAGTTTCCATGACAGTTTCTTTTTAAACAACGCAGGAAAATATGTATTTTAAAGCCATAATTATCCAGAATCAATGCACGCAACAAAAAATTGCATTTCACTTCTCTGCAATTCAATTTTCAGTGCTCGAGGTCAAAAGTATTATTATGTAATTTACTTTGAAGAAAAAGGTAAAGAAGAGTCCTAATAACAAAACTAACTATTATATATGATTATTTTATATATTATATTACCTTTATCTATATATATATAAAACTACCTATATCAATTATATATAGTGTCTGATACCCTAATGCCAGATGTCACTACAACTGGACCTGAAGGGTGCTGGGATTGTATTTGAACAATGGGAAACCACCAGGAGAGCTGGTAAGAAAGCTGTGATCACCTTCTTCAAGGCTATCACTGGCTCACCAATATTTTTCAATACTACTATGACTTCTTGACATCATAATGCACTCTCAGACAGTTGTTTTTACTTGAGCTGCTGGGGATAGACATTATTTTCTTCATCTGCCCAAAGAAATTACTTTAAACCAGCAAATAAAGCAAAACTGGATTGGTATTTGGGTACTTTCAGATTAACGTGGCTCCAAATTCCAACAGTTTTGAAGCAGTGCTTTTTTAGCACGGATACACATTCCCACTGACAGCAGGGTCTCCACACTTTCATGTGTAGCATAGGCTGTGACTTTCATACTCTAGCACCTTTTTCTTTTAATTCTTTTAATAGCAAATGAGAACCGACGCCTCAGTTCCCTGATAGTAATGAGAGATACCAAGGTGAACGCCGCATAAAACCAACTGCTTTTAGCAAGAAGTTAAACTATGCGACATGAAAGAGGAATATTCTTGTTTATTAGCTAACTCCACCCACTCAACGTTTGTGCCAAGACATTTGCAAATAGATTTACAATCTCAGCAAACGCTACATAATTTCAGGCAGATCTCTATTTGCTGTCTGTTCTGTTCTTCCAGCACATGCTAAAGAAGGAAAGGTTAATACCAGAGGTTACTGCAAACTAAATAGAAAATAGATTGAGTAACATTTTAATATATTGAATCCAATAGAAGACAGTGCAGTAACACGAATGCATTAACTACTCTTGGGATAACATCCTCGGATACAAAGCGAGATGATGATTTCTCTTTGCTGCAGCCTTATTCCAGTCCCTGATGCCGCAGGCCAGGCTGTCACTGTCCTTGGACTTGCAGACAGGGTTTTGCTCTATTTGCCCTACCAATCTTGTCAAAGAAGTGAAGAGATGTGGGCAGGCAAGTCATAAATTTACTTTCCTCTTTACCAGCATCAGCAGGATATATAAATTACTGTGTTCCTCCTATTGACTGGAGCGCTTCACTATCACATCCCCCTTGCTGGGGCTGCAAGATGGGACTCCGGTGGAAGACGGATGATAATCGATGCTGGTGAGGAGGGAAACGCTAGCTGGTGTCTTAAAAGCATCCTAACTCTACCACAGGAAGCACTTTCTGCTTCCCACAACAGTTTACAGAGATAATTCCCTTAAAGACAGCAAATTGCTCACACCTTGAAGTAGTGGGGACTGCGTGAACATCTTTGGAGGAAAGAGAAGGGGTTGGTTTGACATTGCACAGCACCTGACTCTACGACAACCAGCCAGAAAGAACGGTTTGCAGCTTTGGAGCCTAAGGTCCAACACCCAGATCCCCAGTGCGACATCTGAAACAGCTGCCCTGCTCGCAGGGATGTGGAGCATCCTCGGCTGGTCACAGCCTCTCTCTCCGCATGTCCCCTCCCCGCACTCAGCTTTGGGGATGCCACGCTGGGAAGCCCAGTGGAGGACCACTCCGCTACTGCCATCCAAACCAGCAGCCAAGGGGTCAGCAAGAGACAGTCCACCCAACGCCAAAGCAAATAGAGATGTCTTGCAACACAGTCCGCATACAGCAAAGGATATATTTGGGCCAAGGTCCAGCAGAGACATGTCTCGGAGGCAGGGGATCGCCACTCCAGGGGTAGGCCAACAGTGCCAGCGTTCACGTTTCAATGGGCAAAAAGAAATGGTGACTTTTTAGTATTACACATTGATCCTCCTAGAAAGGAGCAGTCAGTACGGTGCACTGTCTCAAGCAAGTCGAGAGAAAACGAAAGAGCCATCGCTCCAAACACTGGTGCAGCAGTGAACAGGCCCTTTGGAAGGATCTCCAGTCCAGCCTATGCTTTGTTGCTCAGTGCATCATCTGCCTAAAAGCATATGGATGAAGAGCTCTAAATGCATGGTCTGGACATGAACTCGCAAAAAACCCTTTCATTTCAGGATGAGTATCATTCCAGTGTGATCTTCTGTGAAGTATTCGTAGACGTAAACCAAAAAAAAAAGCCCTTTAAAATCCTTTCATTTCAGAAAAAGAGATTTTTTTTTTCTTGGATCTTTGTTTCGTTTTGCTTTATTTTACTTTGCTGATTTTTTGTATGCATGAGTATGCATTTTTATACGCACACCTCTATATGGCAGTGAATAAGTAAGGATTCCTACCAAAAAAAGAAAACCTTCTGCTCTCTTGTACTGGAGAATATTTCACGAGCAACTCCAAGAGATAAGAGAGGGAATTAGAGCGACTGCCAATGGAAGCTGTAAATACTTCTGAAATAGCTGAATTACACTGCTTTTGCTGAAAACTTCCAACTGCGGGAAGGCTTGTGATCTTGCCGCAAGTGACTTCAGCGGCTGTGAAGATGCATCCAGCGAGAGGTGCCAGTTTGGCAGGGACAGGCTGCTCCGCAGCGACCGGCGCCTGTTAAAGGTTGTTTCTGGTTTCTGACTCTCAGGTCTGTGCCATGAGGTGCAGAGCACAAGATGCATTTGCTAGATACAAACTCCAACCAAGTTAGGAGAAAAAATTTGGGAGGATTGAGGCCAAGGTGCTGAGGCAGCTCTTTAAAACACATTGAATTCCTCTGGCTTGTTTTGAAAGTATTATTTATCAGTATGGTTGTATGTCCCCCTCCCCACGCGGGAGATTTTCACCTCCTCATTGCCGGACAAGGCCATCCTGCGAATTTCCTGACATCCCAGTGTCCCAGGAAGCCACTGCGTGACATTTCTACATTGGGACAGCACTGCTCAGATGGGAACTGTCTCTCCCTCAGCCTGCACGGATCCGAGGAGTTGCAGCCCTCACGCAGTGCCGTGCCCTACCATCAGACAGCTCACAAGCATCCAGGTGCCATTCCCCGGCAGCAAATTTCAGGGAGACCCAGGAAGAAGAGGGAAGGAGGTCCCTCATTCCTCCCCTGGGCTTGGGGCAGGCACCCCAACTCTGACGATTTAGAGCCCTGCCTTAGGCTGAACAAGCCCTGCCTTGATTTCTAATTTCTCCTCTTTCTAATGCTGCTCTGCGTAGTTATAGCTCAAAAAAAACCTCAATTAGCACTCTCTAAAGCCTGTGGTTTACCAAGCAGACACTACCTTATAGACTGTTCCACAATGCTTTCAACGCCATCAGTCTGACTATTCACATTGGTGTGCATTTTTGTGTACCTAGCATAAAAAAGAGTCACATTAAAAAATGTTGGACACTAGTTACTGGCACCTCCTGACTTTTCTGATAAGCCATTTTCCTTTCCTTTGGTCCCATATGGGATTAAAAAATGAGGTTTAGTTTATGTTTTTTAAGAAGAATGAAAAATTACATGGGTGGATGCCCAGCGGACCACTGGAGCGTTGGTTTTTCTCTGCATGCACACGCACACTTCCATAATACTCCAGGCATGCAAGCTAATGCAAATTATTAATTGCCCATTCTCCGTTTTACATGCCCACGTCTAGCAGACTGTAGGTCACAGTAAAAGCATAAAGCAAGAAAGATGAAAGGTGCATGTTGATTACCACTCAGAATTGAACAGGCTGCTGATCGGTAGGACTGTAATACCTCATAAAGATGATAATGATTCTTCCCCCTCCTTTTCTATCTTCATAAACAAGCTTACTTCCATCAGGTTGCATGAAGGGCTCGAAGAACAATGAACAAACATAATCAAAATTCCAATATGTTTGCATTAAGACTGAAATGAGCAGTGACATACCTGCACGGTTTAATGTCTATGCCTTCTGCCCTGGAGTATAGAAAAAGATACATCTTTCTCCTCAAAAAATGAAGAGGAAGGGCAATTAATTATATGGAGTTTCTTCTTACTAGCGATTAGACTTGATGGCCAGGACAACGAACTGGAGCTGGATAACTCCCGTGTGTAGCTGTCACCAGGTCACCACGGCCCAACTTTCTGGCTTATGAATTTCCATGGAGAAACCAATGTGTTATTTTGCAAAGTAGATTTTATTTAGAGTTTCTGCTGTATGACCTGTTCCAATCACAAGCTGAATCAATCGCTGACTTGCCTCTCACAGCATTTCTTCTGTGAAGTCATATTTCCCATCACTGAATGCAAATGCACTCCCCAGCACAGAAATCAGTGTTGAATCCTCCACTGTTTCGAGCTGCAAGCTGTGCCTTTCCTTTGCTGCTGTAATTCCCACCCGCGAAGGACTCTGGGGGACGGTGCCTCCGAGCAGCTCTCACAACACTGGAGGAGGCGACGCTGGTGAGTTTGGTCCTGGCACTACTCCTCTCCAGTCATCATGAAGAACGTACGCTTGCCCTGTGTTTAGGAGCAGCGCTTCTACGGGCATTTGGGCTTTTACACTCTTGCTCAACCCTGTAATTGTCATTCAGCTTTCGGGGTTGTCCCACGGAAGGCTGCGACTATTTTTAAAACAGTATCGATGGATTGAGGCCAACTGAGAAGCCCATCAGTGAGACAAGCCTTGGGCTCTCACCCTCTACCTGCCGTCTCCGAAACACCCCAGGTAAGGCTGAGGTGGTGGCCATCAACTGGAGGGCACCCAGCTCTTTGACCAACCTGCTCTTTATACCACTGCATTACGGTCAGAAAAGATCCCTCCTGCAGCTGGCCCTAAACATTCATTACCCACCGACCTGACGTGCTGCCACAGCGCTGCGTGCCAGGGATCCTTCCTCGGGCTCTCGAGCCTCTCTGAATGCGGACAAAACGCAACAGAGTCCTCTCTTCCCTCTTTTGTCAAGGCAGCTTCTGGAGCCTCTCTTCCCGGGCTCGCCCTCCTAATGCCTCGATAAGCCTCATAACGCTGCCTTTACACTCCGGTGGTATTGTGAATATCCTTCTTTAAACCCACTGCCCAGTGCTGGACATGATATTTCAAATGAGGTTTTACAAAGGCTTTGTATAATGAAACCATTCTCTCTCTCGATTTTAACTAATCCTCTTGCTTATTCATCGTAAGACCTGATTAGCTTCTCTTGCATCTGCCACACGCTTGGATCCTTACCTTCTAATTATCACATGCTTTTATCCCCAAGTCTCCTTCCTTTGCTGTTTTTGCACATCTGTTATTCAAAGCACCTTTTCCTCTCCTTCAAGCTGCCTCACCCTACCTGCACACGCACTGCAATTTCTAGGACTGCGTCCCAGATCTGAGGGTCCTCTTAAAAACGTGTTCACGTGACAGAATAAAAGTGTTTTAAGTATTAACTCATCAACACCGCGTTGTCTTCCTGAGTCTGCAGACAGCCTTACAACAATAATTCATTCCCTTCAGCACCACCTCACTTATCCCAATCATTTGTTGACTTCAAGGCTTAAATATGGTGATTTAAAGGTCACCACTCTTAGCTAGTCACTTAACCATAATTTTAGCAGAATTTATTCTGTTAACGTACTTCTTTTCCAGCTCAAATTGCCTCCCCAGAGGTCAAAAACCCCATCTGTCTCTACCCTTCCCAAACCTCCAGCTGCGATTTCACAGGGCTAAATTGTCGATACAAACATTTCCGGCGTATTTAGAAAGCCAAACTAACAGTAAAATGAAGACGACTGAAGGCTCTACCGTGCTGATTATCTTTTCCAGTTTGGTTCATTTAAAAATATTATTTTTCTATCGAAATAAAACCACCCTACAATTTCCATTTGCTGCACTAGCGAGCGGCTCCCGCACACAACCCTCCTCGGCTTTCAATTATCCTTGCCTGAAGGGACCCTTGTCATCACCAGGGGCGACCTCTTCCCGGCTACAGGCCACAGAGCTTCATTTGGTGACCCTGGCTGGAAGCCCAATAACCGCTAACTGAATTACGGTCTGCGTTTCAGACAACTATGCGATATTCAAGTAAAGACTTTGGGAAACGGATACTCTGAAAGGGGGGAAGTTACTCCGATGGTTAATTACCTTCGCTGTTAGAAATGTGTGCCTTATTTCCAGTTTCAGTGTCATTTACAATCCACCTTAGTATCCCCCGGACAAAACAGAAGTCTTTTTTTGGTTAATATGCACGTACAACTCTGAAAGAGAAAAGAGAAGACAGGCTCACAGACACTGAATATGACAAACTGCAGAGCTGACAGGTATCAAACTCTGGAAATCGCCCATCTCTACGGAAAACGGTCCCAGCTGAGGGACCCTGCCGAGTCCCATTGCCAAGGTCATCTGTAAAACCGTCAGGCCAACAACCACCCACGCGGCGCGGATCCATTAAAGTGCGGCATAACTTAACTCAGCCTCCATTCCTCCTACAGAAAAGCGCAGATCGAATGATGATTATGTGACAGTCCGAGACAGCCAGGGAGAGCACTCGGGAGAGCAGCGGAGCCCTCGCAGTCTCACATTCCTAAAACGTGCCAAAAAAATGGAAAGAAAAATCCTCACCGGGAGGATTTACATCCATTTCAGCAATGCAGTTGATAAATGATTAGCTGTACATCCTTCATCTGTTAACTAATTTACTCCCTCAAACAGCTGAATCAGATTAGTCAGTCAAGACTTATTTTTAGGGACTCCATGGCAGGAGGGGGTTGTCACCACCACCCGCTTCCCGCTCAGCAATGCATTCCCTTTTCTCCAGGAACCGATTCAGCGCTGTGCTTGAATGGAGCCAAGCCAGATGTTGGTAGCTTTTTACATGCTTTAAAATAATGAACACTGGCTTTCCGTTGCCTCTCTCGGACCTCGACGTTAGCTGAAGCCAGCTGTGAGGGCCACAGCTCAGGTCACACCGTTCACCTGGGAGCATCAAAATCGGTGGCACTTGGCTTCATGTGGCTTGATCACTGGCTTGTTGCCGGCTACAGCCTTGGGCTGACAACCTCCTCCTCCCATTGCTCTTCGATGAAATTGCACAGATGAAAGGGACAATGGAAAATGCAAATCATTGACTGGAGACAAAGGACTCCGGGCAACTAATGATGAGGATTTCAGCTGCCATCAGGAATAACCAACATAGGAACTCGCACGCCCATGTAGCTCCGGGTTGCGTCTGGAAACCAATTCAAGACAAACCCATTGACCGTTCTCCGGTGTAGCTGCAGACAGGGCATTGCTCACCCCATCGACCTCTGGTTTTAAGAAGGTTTCATAATAAGTAGCTCTCAGCTAAAGCGCACTTTGACATTGATTATCTCCAACCAAATACAACCATTAGTCTCTGACAAAGTTTGCCTTTGACAAAACATTTAAGGAATTGGTCAACGGCAACAGAAGCGAGTCACCAGCGCAGAAAGACCTGGTGACCTGGGCACAGATGCTTTTAACGTGACCAACGGCTCAGCACAAAGACATTTTCCACAAATTCAACCCAATACTGCAGAATACAGTTGCATGGCAGGATTGTCTCCCCTGCAAACCAGCTCTTCTAGAAGGCCCCAGGGAAGGATCATGGTGGAAAACCTGCTAAATGAGAGCTCTCTGTATAACACTGGAGTGAACGACAAAAGGCAATAATGATTAAAAATGACAAAACTAAATAAATCTCGGAGTAGGAAAAGTAAAATTACTTTTGGGAATGGCTCTGGGGGTAATACCACTGTGTCCTGCCCTGTGCTACCGGTCAGGAAAGGTAGGGAAAACCATTGAAGACGCAAACAAAAGCCTCAAGACGAATTAGAGAATAAAAAAAAAGCTGTAATATTCTAGCTCGTCAGAAAATGTCCTGCCCTGTGCTACCGGTCAGGAAGGGTAGGGAAAACCATTGAAGATGAAAACAAAAGCCTCAAGATGAATTAGAGAATAAAAAAAAGCTGTAATATTCTAGCTCATCAGAAAGAAGATTAAGGGGTAAATAAGGATAACTACAGAGAACTCAAAATTAATAGAGGACTTCTCAGTTTAGCGTGCAATATGTTGTGACAAGAACCAGCAGCTGGAAGTTCTGGCCACAAAAGGAAATTCAACCTAAAGCACGGTACAAGATTTCAAGAGTGACAGTAACGTAAGCACTGGACCAGGCTAGCAAGGACTGGGGTAGGTTCTCTGTTGACAACAGTCATTTTGTTTGCACAGATACTTTTTTGGGGGGATAACATCATCTTTCATCACAGCACACCTATTGAACTGGAAGAAGGCAGATCAAATAGTCACAGTGATGCTGCAACATCGGCACCCATCAACTCACCCCCAGGAAAATTTAGAAGTTTACTTATAAAAAAGAAGAGCTTACAGCTCTTTTTTTTTTTTTTTTTTCCTCAAAAGAAACAAGGAAAACATTATTCCAGTTTTGTGTTTCATACAAACGGAACACTTCCGAACCAGAAAGCAAATCCATCAATCCCCCCTGAGCAATGCACCACGCAGCAGAGCTGATCCTGTACAGAGGTGAGAGGAAATCTTCCTGTGCCCAAGACAAGACATCAGTCCAACTGGAAGAACCATTTGATTTATGAAGATAACTCTTTAAAGAAAATAAATCAGAGTAAAGTTTCATTTATCTCGCTCTTCTTTTCCTAAGCATACATCATACTGGTGTATCATCTTTACCTATTAAGACACAGTCCGAGACCAAAAAATGATTTTATTACAGGATTTATGTCTAATTTAAATACAAGTAGAATAAATGCCTCTGAAGAAACATGTTGACCCTATAAGGACACACTATTACAACAAAAGATTGGAAATGGCCCTTCCGCTTATGCACTAAGTCCACTTGTCTCAAGGTGGTGGGTTAACCGACTCACAACAAGTATTTGCAGTATCTGTATTTGCAGAAAATCTGCAAATTAACCCAAAAAAAAAAAAAAAACAACCCTGTGACATTGCATCTCATGGGGATTAATTTTGCTAAAGGGCAGCTCAGCCCCCCTGCTTAAGTCTGAGCGTCCAGGCAGGTTTATAACGTTCCTGCGGAGGTGATGCCAAGCAAGCTGTCCTTCCCACGGCACCTCCACGCTGGACCAGACACACTTTCAGCCCCACCATCCTCACCTTTGGTAGAGACACAGCTCCCCTATAAACAGCATCTCCCTCCCGTTCTCACGCCCTTGTCTTCCCCCCCAGTTACCAAAATGTGCTGCAAACAGTGTTTTTACATTTGCTCCTTTAAAAAAAAAAAAAAATCAAACTTTCCTTAATCTGCATCTTTGTCCATGCTGCATCCAAGGGGGATCTTTGCTTACAAAAGGGCCCGCTGGCTTTTTATTCACTAGTCTTGCTGTGCTAGGTAACAGACCTAGCTTTTTTATAAAAAAAAAAAAAACGCAACCAAAAAACCACTACAAATTAGGAAATACTTTCAGATACAGTAGGGCTTTTTTGTTTCTTTCCTTCCTCTTTTGTTTGCTTCAAATTCCTGAATCCTGAGAATCATCAGATAGCCAAGACAGCCTTTTTTTTTCCCTAAGGCAAAGTAAAAAACAAAAACAAAAAAAAAGCACATCTCAAAACCAAGACTTCTAGTAGAACGTTATAAGGGAAAAGAGATCACAGCTAGCCTCAGATTGTGATTTTTGTTGGAGAAGGATTTGCCCGCTCTCCCTCTCAAAGTCACTTCCCCCTGCTCTAATTTAATGCAATTTTCAAAAAACCCACTTTATTTTAAAGAGTCTACCACCTGGACACTCCAGTGTGGTAAGAGGGCTGCTTTGTGTCATGAGCAGCACCTGCTGCAGCAGAGGAGCGCACACAAAGCACGGCACAAGCACTATTTTTTTGAAGGAAGAAAAATAAAAATAGTATGAGACCCAGAGGAAGTTTGAGAGAAGCCATCGAGGCACTTTAGTGTCTGCCACCAAATATCCAGTTTCACCTTAGATATGCCGAGAAAGGCAATTGTGGAGCTGCTCTGAAAAGGGCATCCCACCGCTCATCACCGTCATTAAGGTGTTGATTTGGTAACACACTTCAGCATGTGCTGAACTTTAACATGAGAGCCATGAGTGAAGCTACACATATGCTGCAAGTACTTTGCTGTGTCTGTACCAAATCTCTTCAATGACATTCTCACCCACCTCCTCCTGGCCCCTCCATAGCGCCGTTAACGTTTCAAAGATCGTTGTAATTAATTTTGGATGAGAATACTAGACCTAAGGATTTAGACCTATGACTGCACCTGGACAGCATCTCTATTCCTTTTTTTGAAACAGGCTTTCCCACTTCATCCGAGAGATGGGAAGGCCAGACGCATCCAGTTAGGAAAGGGATCCCTGTTTTGCTACAGGACCTCTCGTATGACGGCTGAGCATCCCGGCCCCTCTCCCCCAGCCTGCAGATCGCTGCGCTGAGTGTGCAACAGCCACGGCAGTTTCCCAGGCGCTGCCTGCTGCATGGTACCCGTTCCTATGCATATTTATTCATAAAAGAGAACACGGGAATGACTTAAGGTGAAAAAAGAATTAGGTATCACAACAGGAAAGGGAAGAAATAAATCCCAAAATACCAGGTTAGTTTTAGTGGACGATTTTACTTATGTGCTGCAATGAGCACTTGCACTGAACTGGAAATTCAGCTGCTGCTGAAAGATTGAGGGATTGCAGCATCCCCCTGGTAAGGTGTGATTTAAGGATGAATTTTATTTTTCCTAAAGAAACTCAATATTTTTCAGTGTTTTCATTCCCCCCCATCCCCAAGTTAAATAATTTGGTTTAATTCTCATGTTCTTAATGCATACCTGGTTGGCTTTCTCAGATTACAGCACTCGAAGAACACAGGGTCTCTGTATCTTATGTGACAGCCTTAGAGTTTCTGTCTCAAAAAGCTCATCTAAACTAGGCAAGGTAAACTGAGGCAGGCATGGAGGTATCTCCCCACCATCACTAAATGAACTGAATCGAGTTGTGGCGGAGCCAGTACCTGCAGAGTCCCACAGTGGAGGGTTACAGCTGGGTCAGGAGCAGGAGGAGAAATGGGGAGTCAGAACTTTCTGCCTGGGCTAAACAACGTCCAGATGTGGTGGGCTGACTACAGAGTGAGAAGTTGAAGTCATCACTGGGGTCTCCCAAACTGGAGCCTAACTGGGACTCATCTACATCTCAACATGAATTAGAGCAATCAGAAAGTTAATCAGATTTATGGCTCGATGCTGTAGCCCCAAGGAAGCGTTCTGGCAAGAGGATCGCTGCCAAGTCCTGTTTTCCCCCTTTACTAGAAAGCTGCTTTGGCAATATTAGGCTCTCAAGATCCTCTTTGCACAAAGGTAATTTTCAAGAGCCATTTAAACATATTTTTGGCTGCTCTGTGCTGTCAGATCAGTGCTAAGCAGCCAGAGTACACCAAGAATCAGCATGTGTCAGAAGAAGTTGGCTGGTGCTCGCTGCTGAGAGCATGTCGGGCAGGAGGCGATCCAGCAGATCCAACAGCACAGCTACGTCTGCAATAGTACAGCAACCAGGGTCACAGCGGGGACTGGGACGCTGACCCAAAGCCATCCAGACAGTTCAGCTGGTAGCCTGATTCCTGGCAGTGCTTCGGCCCGGGAAAATGAGCACCAGGCAGTGCCTCGGCAGGACCCAAGGGACAAAAGAAACCAAGGGTTGTTCCCGCGTGTTTGCACATGAACTGCATTCGGCCATTTGCCCCCAGGATGAGAAAAATGGGCTCTGCCTACAGTATAGCTGTAGCTGAGGCTATGAAGGCTACCTTTCCAATTTTGCTGCTCATCTTTAGACTTCAGTTCACTCTCTCTCTTGTTCTTTTGCTCTCCTACGGGTAGTCTTTGATTTTGGACTGTAAGATAGAAGTCTATTGCGGAGGGCTGGAAAAAATGTCTTTACTCTCCCTAGCACAGTTCTGGATGAAGACCCAATGATTTTGCGGATAAAGAACAATAAATAGCACAGTTACCAAATTGCATTGGCTCAAATCTAGATTTGAGCAATGGGTGGCTAGTACTTACACAGACAAACACAAATGCTATTGATTTCCTCGGACCTACTCTACAGGAATCTGATCTCAACAGTAGGTTAAAGAACAAGGTTCGTGTCTTCTTTGTACTTGCACTGTTTGCTAAGCCACAGACACACGTACTTGGAGCTGGTGTTTTTACAGGAGTTTGGAAACTCCTTGCCACAGCAAACTCTTTGGCTCCCTTACGGGCTGGTGAAGGAGCTGCAGCACAGGCACAAGTAAGACAACCATAGGAGGATGAAGGATTTAGAAGGAACCGAAGACAACAGTGCCCAAAGAACGTGAGCCGGAGGAACGCAGTACAGAGATGCAGTGGCTCCTCACTTACAGTAGCTTAAGAGACTTACTCAAGGTCAGCAGAAGCTGAAGCCTGGGCCCCAGACTGCCCCAGTTACTGCTGAGCCAACTTCTCTTTCTGCTTCCCTTTTCCATTTTTATTTGCAGGCTGTATCTTTCCAGCTGGAAAATATCAACCCAGTGGGACATGGATTGCCTGTGAGGCAATTTGGATAGCTGCTAAATTAACTGGAGGAGAAAAGTCTGCAATGTATCTTCCCTCCAGTGGTAGATCAGCTCATGCCTAGAGGAGGTTTTGTTTTCAAGAGAGATACAGCACACATGCATGACTCCGATAAATCACAGCTGTCTCAAAGTGGTCTACTGCTCACACGTGAGAAACTCCATAACTGCAGGCACTGCCCAGATAAAGGGAACCAGCTGTCCCCTACCTTTCCAGGATAAAACAAGATGATCAGAGAAATAACCTCTGCACCCTGAAAACCGCATAGGCGTACAGCATTCTGCCCAAGCAGCACTTTACAAAACATTCCTAGCCAGTCTTGGCAGGCTGATACCAGGCCCTCCTCCCATTTTAACCAAGTGCAGTCTAAAGCACCAAGAGATATGACTTATTTGAAGCCATGCCCCAAGCGAGTAGCAGAAGCAAAGTGCAGTCTAAAGCACCAAGAGATATAAATGACTTATTTGAAGCCGTGCCCCAAGCGAGTAGCAGAAGCGGACTCTTGAAATCCCAGATCCCTGTTCTCATCTCCGCACTTGAACCCTGATCAGTCTGCTACTGGACCTGGCAGAGCAATAGAAAAGGAGAGTTACAGCATATCATAAAAATCATTCTATTATGAACTCCAGGACCATCAATACCACTTTATGAATTTCAGTTCCCTGGCTCCCCTCTCCAGACTCTTTTCGTAGCACTCTGTCAAGAAACAGAGCACGGCAGTCAGTGGGGGAATGGTCATGGCATGAGAAATGCTCCCCCACTACTAAACCCAGACACTAACACTTTGCCTTCACCTTCAGCCTAAATTTTGCCTTTGATTTCCTGCCGTTTCTGTTGCAGATGCTGCAGGTTCCTACATCCAGAGCTCGTCATTCCTCCCTACATACAGCCCTTTCCAAAGAGCTCCATTCCCTTTCTAGTTCACTGCATGGCTGCAGCCACAAAAAGTCAAGAAAGAAATCCCCCTTCCATCTTGCATGAAAGTCCCTGCTTGCAAGAGGGAAGCCCACAAAACCACTGCAAGCTGAATCGAAGGGGTCTATCAGATCTCTGGGTTGTCTCAGCATGAATACAACGTACAAAATATGCTCAATCTAGCACAGGGAAAGACTTCTTGGAGGCAACAATAGATAACTTTCCACCCTTCTATTAAAAGCATATGGAGTCACATTAGCTGGATCACAGGACTTGCCTAATAACCCTTTGCACACCTTGCATCCAACAATTTCAAATCCTAGATTTGCAAATAGAAGCAAATCCCCTAAAGTTTGCCAAAATTACAGCATGAGTTGCCCTGAGGGACAACTTGTGCATCTCTGAGGCTGGCAACGAGTCTTAAGCCTCAAAGCATAGGGATGGAGCCTCGCAAATTTTATCCTCCCTAAGCTGCCAGTATTACTCATGTGAAAAATTCCTCTGTTGCCATCCAACCTATTCTCAATTCAGATATTGTTTGTTTTCTGATTATTTTAAAGAGAGAGTGAAAAAAAACACATTGAGGGCAGCATTTACTGGGATTTACTGATGGTGGAACTGTGGGACTTGGAAGCTCCAAAAGAGTCTCCACGCGTTGTAAGCAGCGACGGTACAGGAGATATCCATGTGTAACGGGGCGTGAGGCCAGCTGCCATCATTTGAGTTGTGTCAGGGATGAATTAGTAGCATTGATTTCAGATGTTACCATGACCATAGGGAGTGTCTAAGAAAGGGAGCGGAGACCTTTGTATGCTTTCAGGATAATACAGTTACTATCCTTCAAAATCAAAGTCACTAGCTTTACTCTCTCTCTATTCAGGGAACAGATAATACCATCAAAGCCTAAAACATTGTTAAAAGTATTGCTCTGGGGCCAGTTCATAAGCAATGCACCACAATAACAAATGAAATATGTGTATAAATATAAAACAGAACATTTCCAGAAGATCAAGACTGTGGGAATGAAAAGAATATATACTCTCAGCAGAGGGTAGCTCCAATGACAGCTAAAGGACAGCAAGAGTTTGAATTATCAGGAGCGAAGTTTGGGAGGAATTTTATTAGTCTAACTTCTGATCAGTGTCAAGAGAGAATTGGCTTCCACACAGACAGCAGTGAGGCAGGAGGAGGACGTGTACTGCAGAGAAGAAAGATGCTTGCAGATCAAGACGTTGGCATGGGAAACTGGCTTTTTCTCCCGAGTCTCCGTGCGTGAGAGAGGCAGGGAACCAGCCCGGACAAGCAAAAGGCCATGTTGTATTGAGCAGTACCCCGAGTGACTCATTGACTCCTGGAAGTTCCTTTATGCCTCAGCAACCACGCTAGGAGAAAAAGAGAAAAAAAAACTCAACTCTTTTTCTTTTTTTTTTTCCCCACAAATTTTTCTGACAGGTGCAATCTCTAACCATGGCTGTATTCCATATGTAGCATGCTGAGGCTTTGACTCCCTTTTGAGACTACCTAGTTTCTACAGACAGAAATTAATAAAACAGCTGCCTTGTGAATATTACTCTGCTTTAATCAGCATTAGATCTCAAGAGCTAAGAATGTATCATAATTGTTTTGGATGAAAAAAACTCTATTTAGCAACAGACCCATTTTGGCAGAACACTCAGACCTGTTTCTTGCATTTTCCCCCCATCCTTTTGCTTTCTACAAGCGAGAACCTCCCAACCTTGTTTGCGTCAAGTCCATCTGTACCTGAAAGGGCCATAAACCTCTTTCTGTGACATCACTATAATTTCTTCCCCACTACTGTCATATCAAAAGCAGGATTATGACTTCAGGTGGGGGAAATAAGCAACAAGAGCAGATGGGCCCTTAAGGAACAAAGATCACAAAGATCCTCTTCTCATGCAAATACACCGACACACTAAAGAACAACTGGGGAGAAATGAAGAGAATTCTATGATCCCAGCCCAGCATAATCTGGATGACAGCATAACATTTCTCAACCCATCTGTAGGGGTAAAACAGAATCCGATGGGAACAAAGTCAAACAAAAATTTTCATCAGGAATAATATAGAGAGCAGGGGAAAATGGTCAGAAGTAGCAATGGATTTAAAATGGGTGGCAGAGCCAACTCTATGGCAGGTATAGAGCAGTTTAGGTCAAATGTTTTTAAAGGAGTTACCCTAATTTATACCAGAGAGGAATATGTCGGCCTATGATAAACGTTAACAATCACCAACTGAAGTATTACTTGGAAACAATTCATCCCACCGCACTGAAGTTGACAAAGAAATGAAGAGCCCTTTCCACCAGTCACGGACTTTATAGTTCACTTGGAGATAAAGTCTGGATTCTACTACTTGCTTTACAGTACGAGTCCCATCAGCTGGAAGTCCTTAGTCATTAAACTACAGTTTGTCACCTTTACAAGTTCGGTAATCTGCCTACTTAGTTTCTCCAAGTCAGCTAACCCAATTCCACTTCACTGTCTTCTCTGCAGCCCAAAGAACAGTTATATCTTCATTCAC